>NW_022313833.1:0-2643 GCF_002776525.5 Piliocolobus tephrosceles
TTTCCAAAACAGCCTGGGGGCACTTTTAAAAATTGTCAAGGTTATCAGACACAAGAAAAGTTTGAGATATTGTAACAATAAAGAGGGGCCTACAGAGACTTAACAACTAGATGGAATGTGATAATACTACTGGGTGGAATCAAGGAACAGGAAAGGAACATTAGGTAAAGTCTAAGGGAACCTAAATGAAACATGAATTTTAGTTAATTATGTATAAATACTGTTTCACTTACTGTCTCAATTGTAGCATACTAATGTGAGATGTTGATTATACTCTCTATACTTCAGAACTTTTCTGGCCACTTAAAAATATTCTAAAATTTCAGTTTTTAAAAAAAGTATCAGAGAAGCAGCAGCAGATGATATTGAGGAAAAGACAAGTTAGTAAGTTACATTGGTCAGAAAACTGAAAGTACACAAGAAAGAGTGTCTTGAAAGTGCACGGTTTGCATGAGGTTCAAAGTCTATATGACATGGAAGAATAAAATAAATGGCAAAGGGCATCAATGTCATAGCAATGGAGTAACTGGACACTGAAAAGATAGCACACAGAGTGTGTAGATCTCTGCAACATTCATATAAATATGGACAAATAACAGAAAGGAACAGAGAAAAAATGTAGAAGTGGGACAATGACCTAGCCATTCTGATGAGCATAAGACCTGTTATCCTTAATGACAAAGAAATGCTACTCAAAACTCCACTCACACTGCCTTCTAGTTCTGGTAAGAAGTTGTTGATATTTAATAATAGACCTTCATAAGAGTGCTCACCAGACCAGTAGAACGTAAGTTCTTCAAGGACTGATACTGTATTCTTTGAAATGTAGCATCTAGCATCTATTATTATGTGAGTGTTTATTATTAAATGAATGAATGAATCCTTACACATTTATTACACCTACTTTCTCCTCTTTCTGTACCAATCTCGCCCCAGTGTGTGTAGGTGCTAGATCACGTCATCATTTAGGTCATCGTTCAAGTATCTTCTCAGAGAGGTGTTTTCTGATCTCTGCATAAAACACATTGTCTATTACCTACCGCTGTCTCTGTCTCTATCCCTTTAACCTTCTGTATTTTCTCTTTAACACACATCATATCTGACATTTTCATTTATATATTTCTTTGTTTATTGCCTACTAAGATGCAAGCTCCTTGAGGGCACAGACTGTATGTCTAGTTCACTGCTAAATTCTTAGCATTTAGAAGACCAGTGAGCATACACAAGTCACTCAGTAAAAATGTGTTAGATAATTAATGAATCCACAACATTTTAGTAATATTTCCAATTACTTATCAGGATAGTGTACATAGCATTAAATTTGCCTTCAGGCAGACTCTGTTACCAAATGAACACTGGCCAAAAGCCTGGTCAGAGGAAGGCTGTGCAGATTGTCTCTCCACCCTCACTTCTTCATACATGAATAAGAGGACATAGGGCTATATGATTATTGTCCTGAATAGAAGCAGTTACAGAGCTACCATAATTGCAAATTATTTTATATAATTTGTTATATATAATAACAGACATTTTATTTCAACACCTACTGAAATTAAGTCTTGATCAATGTAGGGTCTTCTCTTCCAATTCATTGTAATCAGATCAAAACAACCTCCTATCAGCTCTGTCCACTTCTTTATTCATGAACTCTCTCTTCTTTTCAATCTGAGTCTATTCATTTAACAATGATATTCATGTCCCTATTATGAACAAGTAATCTTCTTTCTGGATTTGTAATGATGCAGAAAGTTACTATTTTGCTTCAAATAATTAGAATATGAAAACATTTTATTTGTTTTGTTTCACAGAATAACATTCAGAAATATCAACAATAGACTTGATAATCGGGAATGATGATGTTTGAAAGAGTGAAAAATAATATTTTTTGGAAAGTTAAGGAAGTCAGTAAACTTAAAGATATAAAAATCTCCATATTGTAAAAGAGAGACATACTACAATCAACTTAAGTTTTTATGCAATAAAGAAAGACTTACTGTAAGGAAGTAAATGTCCAGTGTTATTCTATAAATTTGTTTGGATGCAACAAGATACAATCAACAAGTGCTAAAATAAAATATTTGACAATAGCTTCATAAAAGTGGCTGCATCTAATCAGAATCTCTAGTTATTCTTTGAATTTTTTTCTCTTACTTATCTACACACCTTTCCTTTGTGGGTATCGTCTGTGCCACGGTTTTAAATATCTTTTATTTACTGACACCATTCAAATGATTGTGTCTCATTCCCTCAATTCCAGACTCAAATCTTGAACTACTCATCTGATATCACCACAGAGATACAGAATATTCAATCTTCAATATATTGAATATTTCAAACTTAACATGGTCGAAAAGAAACTGCTAATTCCTCTTGCATCCAACATATGTGTAGCTTCTCACTTAGCCCGTCTCAGCGAATGACAACCCCTCCTTACATTTGTCCAGACCAAAAACCTTGGAATAACCCTTAATACCCCTCTTTTTGTCACATTTTGTATTCAGTAAGTCAGCACTGGCTAGTGGCTCAGTCTACAAAATGTATCCAGAATCAGGCAACTTTCCAATACCTCCACTAGGATGCTTCTGATCCAAGGTGTCATCATCTCACTCCTTTGTCACTTTGGTTGTTTCCTAACTGGTCTTC
>NW_022313834.1:0-3708 GCF_002776525.5 Piliocolobus tephrosceles
ACTGCTGTACTCCAGCCTGGGTGATAGAACCAGACCCTGTCTCAAAAAGAAAAAAAAAAAAAAGATAAAACATATTTATGAATCTGAAGATTGAACATTGTTACATTTCAATTATTCCCAAATTTGTCCAAGCATAGTAAGAGCAGACTTTGAAACATAAACTTAAGAATATCCAAAGCCTTCTAGATAAGAAGAGTCGAATTGGGAGGCCAAGGCGGGAGGATCACCTGAGCTCAGCAGTTCAAGACCAGCCTGAACAAAATAATGAGACCCACACCTCTACAAAAAGAAATTTTAAACTAGTAGGGCAGGGTGGTACATGCCGGTAGTCCCAGCTACTCAGATGGGTGAGGTGGAAGGATCACTTAAGCTCAGCAGGTCAAGGCTGCAGTGAGCTGTGATCATGCCACTGTACTCCAGCCTGTGAAACAGAGTGAGACCCTCTCTCAAAACATAAAAAGAACAGCGTTGTAGAGGACATACACAACTTGGGTTTAGAACTTAGGAGTTAGCCGTTAGCTAGATAATGTGGTATTGGCACAGGAAGTCACTGATGAGCTTTAATGTGCCATAAGAATCACCTCGAGTTCTTGTCAAACACAAACTGCTGCACCCTGCCCCTAGAGTCTCTCAATTAGTAAGTCTGAAGAGGAGGCAGATAATCTGCTTTTCTAAAAGATTCCAGGTGATGATATGAGGTTACATAACTAGATCATTGAACCAGAACAGAGGTGAGAAATAGACACAAGTTTACACATCAATATGGCTTTTGATAAAAGTGCTGAACAAATCCAGTAGGTAAAAGAAGTTGGGTTTTATTTTGAGGTTTGTTTGTTTGTTTGTTTTATGTAGAGACAGGGTCTCACTATGTCACCCAGGATGGTCTCAAACTCTACTAGGATTACAGACAGGAGTCACTGTGCTGGCCAAAAACCTTTTTTAAATGGTACTAGAATAACTGGATATCCACAGAGGAAGAAATGAGTCCTGACACCTACTCACCCCACATCTTAAAAATTAACTCAAAATGGATATAGAACTAAACAGAAAAACAAACATTACACAATATCATGAAAATATAGGCAAAAATCTTTGCCACTTTGGGATAGGCATAGATTTCTTATAATGGACACAAAACCTACAAATCATAAAATGGAAATTTATAAACTGAAATGTATCAAGTTAAAAATGTTTGCTCCTTGTGAAACATTGTTAGTCAAGTGAATAAATAAGCTACACTCTGGGACTCTGTAGTCCCAGCTGCTTGGGAGGCTGAGGCACGAAAATTCCTTGAATCCCAGAGGTGGAGGTTGCAGTGAGCTTAGATCCCTCCACTGTACTCTAGCCTGGGTGACAGAGTGAGACTCTGTCTCCAAAAAAAAAAAAAAACAGAACTTGTGTCCAAAATAAAGAACTTTTACATTTCAAATATAAGATATTAATGTGATTTTAACAAATACTCCAAAACATGTAGATGCCCAGGGAGTGCATGTAAGTGCAGTGAGTTCTCAGGATCATTAGTCACTATGGAAAGGAAAATTAAACCACAATAAGCGGCCAGGCGCAGTGGCTCACACCTGCAATCCTAGCACTTTGGGAGCCTGAGATGGGCAGTCATAATGTCAGGATATCAAGACCATCCTGGCCAACATGGTGAAACCCCATCTCTATTAAAAATACAAAAATCAGCTGGGTGTGGTGGCCTGTGCCTGTAATCCCAGCTATGTGGGAGGCTGAGGCATGAGATCGCTTGAACCCAGGAGGCGGAGGTTGCAGTGAGCCAAGATCATGCTGCTGCTCTCCAGCCTGGTGACAGAGCGAGACTCCATCTCAAAAACAAACAAACAAAAATCCCACAGTAAGATACTACCAGCTATGAATTATAAGAACTAAAACTAAAAGGACTGATGATAACAAGTATTGGAGAGGATATGGGGGAGGAGGTGAATTTTCATATTGGTAGTGGAAGTGTAAAAGGGAATAACTACTCTGGAAAACCCCTGGAAGTTTACAAAAAAGTTAACCACACCCTTATTACTTCTCAGTTCCACTCCTAGGAACACAAATCTATGTCCATCTATAAATATGTAAGCAAATTTTCATACCAGCTACACTCATTATAGCCCTAAACTAGAAAAAAACAACCCAGAAGGCCATCAGTAGTTAAATGGATACAGGGATGGTGCTATACCCACACAACAGAACACTTCTTAGCAAAAACAAAATGAACTACTGATACTTGCAACAATACACATGCATCTCAAAATCATTACACTGACTACTGGCAGAAAAACAACAGAGTACATACTGTACAATTCCATATTTATAAAAATCTACAAAAGGGGCCAGGCACAGTGGCTCACATCTGTAATCCCAGAACTCTCGGAGGCCAAGGCAGGTGGATCACTTGAGGTCAGGAGTTTGAGATCAGCCTGGGAAATATGGTGAAACCCTGTCTCTACCAAAAATACAAAAAATTAGCTGGGTATGGTGATGTGGGCCTGTAGTCCTAGCTACTTGGGAGTCTCAGGCAGGAGGATTGCTTCAGCCCAGGAGATGGAGGTTGCAGTCAGCCAAGATCATGCCACTCCACTCCAGCCTGGGCAACACAGCAAGACTATGTCTCAAAAAAAAAAAAAAAATTCACGCCTGTAATCCCAGCACTTTAGGAGGCCTCAAGTGGATCACCTGAGGTCAGGAGTTTGAGACAAGCCTAAAAATACAAAAATTAGCTGGGTGTGGTAGCATATGCCTGTAATCCCAGCTACTCAGGAAGCTGAATCAGGAGAATTGCTTGAACCCAGCAGGGCAGAGGTTGCAGTGAACCCAGATCATGCCACTGCACTCCAGCCTGGGTGACAGAACAAGACTCCATCTCAAAAAATACAAAAAGAACAGAGGCAAAACCAACAAGTGAACCACATGGCATGTCAGAAGACAGAAAGGACTAAAGGAGAAAATGCAGCTGGAAAGGAGCCTATGGAAGGCTAGTATGAGGGGGAATGGCTCACTGCAAAAGAGCCACATTTAGGAAAAGACCTGAAGGCAGTATAAGGAAGGGAGCGTGTACTGCCAGGTCCCATCGTAACTCTATGTTTCATATTTTAAGGAACTGACAGGCTGGTTTTCTTACTTGCCTATTTTACATTCCCATTAGAAGCATGTGAGTATTCCAATTACTCCCAGTACCCAGAACGATTTGTTCTACTTCTGTTATTGTAGCCATCTGGGTGGGTAGGAAGTAGTATCTAATCCTGGTTTTGAATTGCATTTTCCTAATGACAAATGTTGAGCATGTTTTCATGTGCTTCTTGGCCTATTGCCTATCTTCTTTGGAGAAATGTCTATTCAAATCCTTTGTCAATTTTTCACTGAACTGTCTTCACTGAGTTTTAAGAGTTCATTATGTATTCTGAATACTAGACCCATAGATATGTGATTTGTGCATAATTTCTCCCATTCTGTGCATGGTTAACCTTGCTTCTTTTGATGCAGTTTTTAATTTCGATGAAGTCCAACTTATAGATTATGTCTCTCCTTACCTCTGCTTGTGCTGTGAAACCATTTGAGAAGATTTATTCCTCTATTTCCTTGTAAAAGTTATTTATCTTTACTTCTTACAATTAGGTCTTTAACTCATTTTGAATCAATGTTTACATATGGTGTAAGGAAAAAGACTAACTTCATTCTTTTGCATGGAGATATCCT
>NW_022313834.1:3718-5249 GCF_002776525.5 Piliocolobus tephrosceles
TCTTCCTCAGTCTCCTGACTAGCTGGGACTACAGGTGCACACCATCATGCCTGGCTAATTTTTGTATTTTTAGTAGACACAGGGTTTCATCATGTTGATCAGGCTGATCTCAAACTCCTGACCTTGTGATCCACCTGCCTCAGCCTCCCAAAGTGCAGGGATTACAGGCGTGAGCCACTGCACCTAGCCAAGATTTTTTTCTTTTTCAGATTTTCTATTTCTTCTTAAGTAAAATTTGGTAGTTTGTATTTCTGTTTGAAGTTCAACATTCGTCTAAGTTTTCTAATTTGTCCGCATTCAGTTATTCTTAACTTTTCCTTATAATTCTTTTTATTTCTATAAGTTCAATAGATATGTTCCTCTTTCATTCATAATTTTACTAATTTCAATCTTCTTTTTTTATTTTGGTTAGTATATCTAAAAGTTTATCAATTTTCTGTATTTTGGCTTGTTGAATTTTTATATTCCCCTTTTATATTCTATTTCATTTATCTCTATTCTAATGTTTATCATCTCCTTAGTTCTAGTGATTTTAGGTTTAATTTGCTCTTTCCTTGTTTTTAAGAAAGTTGGGTTTTAGAAAGTTAGGTTACTGATTTGAGATCTTTACTCTTTCTCAGTGTGGGCATTTATGGCTATAAATTCTGTCTTAGCACTGTTTTAGCTATATGCCATAAATTTTAGTATGTTTTGTTTGTTTATCCCATACAAAGTATTCTCTAATTTTCCTTTTCTTCTCTGTCCCTCTGAATGTTTAGGCTTGTGTTGTTTACCTTCCACCTATTAAAAAAAAATCCCAAATATCTCTCTGTTACTGTTTTCTTTTTTCTTTCTTTTTTTTTTTTTTGAGATGGAGTTCCATTCTTCTTACCCAGGCTGGAGTGCAATGGCATGATCTCAGCTCACTACAACCTCCATCTCCCAGGTTCAAGTGATTCTCCTTCCTCAGCCTCCCAAGTAGCTGGGATTACAGGCATGTGCCACCATGCCTGGCTAATTTTTTTGTATTTTTAATAGAGATGGGGTTTTACTATGTTCGCCACGCTGGTCTCAAACTCCTGACCTCAGGTGATCTGCCAGGCTCAGCCTTTCAAAGTGCTGGGATTACAAGCCTGAGCCACCATGCCCTGCCACTGTTACTGTTTTTGAGGATGAGAAAAATCCCCCCTTTTTTTTTATTTCATGCAACATTTTACAGGAACAGTTTTTGAAGTTCAGACAAATTGTGATTTACAGAAAATTCAAGGGGAAAACTGAGAGACATGAGGTAATCCCGGGGATGAACAACAGCTTTTAATATTTCTACTTATTCAAAATTTTTTCTGGTGAGTTTGTTTTTTTAAATTATAGTAGGGACACTTAAGATGGTATCTAGCCACTTACATTTTTAAGTATACAACACTTAATTTTTTGACTATTGGTAAAATGTGGTACAGCAGGTCTCAAGAGCTTATTTACCTTGATTAAAGAAACCTTGTGCCCATTGAATAGTGTCTCCCCATCTCCTGTACACCCAGCCACTTGCAATCAC
>NW_022313835.1:0-1035 GCF_002776525.5 Piliocolobus tephrosceles
TGAATATTTTAAAAACTTACTTCCTTGTAGTATTTATATTTTATTTCATTCTTTAGATTATTTGAAATTTACTGTTTATTTCTTCAAATTCCAAATAATAACCAACTTTCTCAAAGCAGTACTTTTTTCCTGCTGATTTCAAGAATTAACATTTGTCTTCTCTGAAATTCTTGTATATTTTATGTTGGATAGTCACAATACTGCTGTGGTTGTGCTTTGTACCATCACATTACTGTAGGGTTATAATATTTTCTGATAGCCCATAGAAGCAGACCTCTACTCACTGCTCACTGTTGTTCTTTTTTCTTTCGGTGAATAAAGTAGCTATTTTTATATGGGTTCTTTTTTTTTTTTTTTTTTTTTTTTGAAATGGAGTCTTCCTCTGTTGCTCAAGCTAGAGTGCAGTGGTATGATCTAGGTTCACTGCAACTTCTGCCTCCTGGGATCAAGTGATTCTTTGGCCTCAGCCTCCTGAGTAGCTGGGATTACAGCTACCCACCACCACGCCTGGCTAATTTTTGTATTTTTAGTAGAGATGAGGTGGCCCCACTTTGGCCAGGCTTGTTTTGAACTCCTAATCTCATGATCCACCCACCTCAGCCTCCCAAAGTGCTGGGATTATAGGCATGAGACACTACGCCCAGCCAGGTTCTCATTTTTGTATAAACTTTAAAGTAGTTAATCATATCACATACCAATTACCATCCCATTACAATTTTAATATTTTTAGATATGTTTTGGGACTAAAGCCATCTCTATATTTTTAACACTTCAGATGTTTATTGTCTTTCAATTCAAAATGTATTCTAAATTTTGATTGTTGTTTCTTTGTGAATTATTTAGAAGTTTGTTGTTTGATTTTCAAACACTTGTGGTTTTACTAAGTATGTTATTGACATTCGTTTTGTTTTTCTTTTTTGATTTATATTTTAGGTTCAGGCAGTACATGTGCAGCTTTGTTATGTAGGTAAATTGTATGTTGCTGGGGTTTCATGGAAAAACTAATTTAGTCACTGAGGTAGTGAGCATAGTATC
>NW_022313835.1:1045-4128 GCF_002776525.5 Piliocolobus tephrosceles
TGTGTGTGTGTGTGTGTGTGTGTGTGTGTGTGTGTGTGTGTGTGTGTGTCTGGAGGAGAGTACCCTGTGTGCCAAAAAGCGATTCCTTGCCTGTCGGCCTGTCTTTGGTGAGCCTCCCTCTGCGTCTGTGCCTGGGTCATGTGTCCGCTTGTCAAGTGTTTTCGTGGCAGTTGCACTTTGGGTTTGTGAAGGCCTGGAATACGTGCAGAGGGTCGTGGCTCCCGGAGAAGCTGAAATCTCATCCCTATCCCCTGTGGCCTCTTTTCATGGATCAAGAGGAACACACCGCAGCCACGGACAAAAGCCGCACGGGAACTCATTGTTCTGCAGGAGAGGAGGAGGCCCACATCACAGAAGAGGCTTGTATCTTTTCAGGCCTCTTCTCTGAGAAAAGAAGCCACACCATGACACAGGCGGAAAGAGGAAGCCAGGAATGGGAGATGGCCACAATCCCAGTCACTGGAATGCTGGCCTCACTGGACAAGCCACCCGTTTGGCACCCCTCCCCTAAGCCCGTGGCAGTGGCACGGTGATCTCCCCACCTGGGCTCTGGCCTCTGCTGTGTCCTCCCTCTGGCTGTGTATCCCCTGTTTCTCCGGGGCTTAGATGCTTCTTGCTCTGGCTGGATGTCTTCCATAAGGACCACTTCCCAGTCCGTCAGGGAGACACTTCCTGGAGATCCCTATCATGATTGTTTCTCTCTCCAAACCTGCTTCCGTTGGAGCCGATTTCCACCGGGGGAGGGGGAGCTTCAGGGCGCCTGCTGGGGTCTCAGGACTCCACTTCAGATCCGATTCTGGACCCTCCGTGTGAGAAAGCATGGGCTGAGCACATCTAGTGAGGCAGGCACGGTCTCTCTGCAACCCACAATCATCCCACAGTCCTCAAGGCCTGCTGTCAACTGAAAGTTCACTGAGGCATCTGAGCCCTCTGCCTCCCTCCTCATTTGAAAGACAAGTCCTTGTCTTCTGGGACAGGTGCTGTCGCATTTCCTCTGCACACGTAGTCTCATTCCTGAGAATGAGACTCTCCTCTGCCCCTGGGTGGACTGACCCCCTGAAACTTTTGACCGGCCACTAGATTCCAGGTGTTCTTTGATTTTTCCCTGGCATTCATAGAAAGGTCACCTGTGCAACGCTTCCACAGGGTACATGCCTGAACACCATAGATTCTTTCACTTTCGCCCCATATGCCCTTGGCCAGCTCGGAATCGCCCCTGGACCTCTTTACACGTGTGCTGGAAAGCGGGATCAGCTTGCAGGAGCCCCAGGCCCTTTCTAATCAGGGCAGCCCACTGCTCTTTCAAAGGAGGGAGGCCGAGGGCTCACGGGTCAGTGAACTTTCAGCTGACACCACTCCTTGGGGCCCATGCTATCATTCTGTGCTGCAGCGAGGCCCTGCCTGTCTCAGTAGATGTGCTCAGCCCATCCATTCTCACCCGGAGACGTCCAGAATGGGATCTGACCTGACGGGGAGTCGTGAGATGATCCCAGCAGGCGTCCTGAAGTTCCCCCTCCCCCGGTGGAGATCGGCTCAAGGAGGTCCTGAAGACCGGACTCCTGGGGGTTTGATCTTGGGACGCCGCCCACGGCCGCCTCTCCCACGCGGTCCCCGCCTGGACCCCGCATGCAGCCGCTGCCAAGGCTGCAGTAGGAGAGTCCCTGGCACCCAGCAGCCACCGTTGTCTTTTTTTTTTTTTTTTTTTGTTATACCTTAAGTTCTAGGGTACATGTGCATAACACGCAGGTTTGTTACATATGTATACTTGTGCCGTGTTGGTGTGCTGCACCCATCAACTCGTCAGCACCCATGAACTCGTCATTTACTTCAGGTATAACTCCCAGTGCAATCCCTCCCCCCACCCCCCTCCCCATGATAGGCCCCGGTGTGTGACGTTCCCCTTCCCGAATCCAAGTGATCTCATTGTTCAGTTCCCACCTATAAGCGAGAACATGAGGTGTTTGGTTTTCTGTTCTTGTGATAGTTTGCTAAGAATGATGGTTTCCAGCTGTATCCATATCCCTACAAAGGAAACAAACTCATCCTTTTGGATGGCTGCATAGTATTCCATGGTGTATATGTGCCACATTTCCTTAATCCAGTCTGTCACTGATGGACATTTGGGTTGATTCCAAGTCTTTGCCGTAAACATAGGTGTGCATGTGTCTTTACAGCAGCATGATTTATGATCCTTTGGGTATATACCCAGTAATGGGGTGGCTGGGTCGTATGGTACATCGAGTTTAGATCCTTGAGGAATCGCCATACTGTTTTCCATAGTGATTGAACTAGTTTACAATCCCACCAACAGTGTAAAAGTGTTCCTATTTCTCCACATCCTCTCCAGCACCTATTGTTTCCCGACTTTTTAATGATTGCCATTCGAACTGGTGTGAGATGGTATCTCGTTGTGGTTTTGATTTGCATTTCTCTGATGGCCAGTGATGATGAGCATTTTTTCATGTGTCTGTTGGCTGTATGAGTGTCTTCTTTTGAGAAATGTCTGTTCATATCCTTTGCCCACTGTTTGATGGGGTTGTTTGTTTTTTTCTTTTAAATTTGTTTGAGTTCTTTGTAGGTTCCGGATATTCGCCCTTTGTCAGATGAGTAGATTGCAAAAACTTTCTCCCCTTCTGTAGGTTGCCTGTTCACTCTGATGGTAGTTTCTTTTGCTGTGCAGAAGCTCTTTAGTTGAATTAGATCCCGTTTGTCAATTTTGGCTTTTGCTGCCGTCGCTTTTGGTGTTTTAGACATGAAGTCCTTGCCCATGCCTACGTCCTGAATGGTACTACCTGGATTTTCTTCTAGGGTTTTCATGATATGAGGTCTAACATTTAAGTCTGTAATCCATCTTGGAGTAGTTTTTGTATAAGGAGTGAGGAAAGGATCTAGTTTCAGCTTTCTACTTATGGCTAGCCAATTTTCCCAGCAGCATTGATTAAATAGGTAATCCTTGCCAACAGCGGAGCACGGGGCAGCCCCGCCAATGTGCATGCGCGAGTGGCGAGCCGGTGCTCGCGTCACAGTGGTTTCCAAGGTTGTCAGAGAAACCACGCCCTGAGGCCTGGCAAACAGGAGCCCTC
>NW_022313835.1:4138-9028 GCF_002776525.5 Piliocolobus tephrosceles
GCCAGGAGTCCTGGCAAAGGGCTGACCAGGATGTTGAAAGCACAGGCGGAATCCGGGAGAAGCAGCGCAGCATCCCAGCCTCAGGCCCGTCCGGACGCTGAGAATGTGACTCTTTTCTGCTCCTGAGTGGACTGGCCCCCTGAAACTTTTGAACGGCCACTAGATCCCAGGTGTTCTTTGATTTCCCCTGGCATTCATGCATAGGTTACCTGTGCAACGCTTCCACAGGCTACACGCCTGGGCTCCACAGATTCTTTCACCATCACCCCATTTGCCCTCGGTGACACACGTTCACACCATCTGCTCTAGTGTGCGCCACTGCCATGTGTGGTCACATTGGCGCCAGCGCGGAATCGCCCCGGACCTCTTTTCATGTGTGCTGGAAAGCGGGATCAGTGTGACTTTCTTCCCCTCTCTCTGTCGGTTGTTGTGTGTGTGTGTGTTTGTGTGTTTCTGCAGTAAAGTGTCCTGCGTGCCAAAAAGTGATTTCTTTCCTGACCGCCTGTATTTGGTGAGCCTCCCTCCGCGTTGTGCCTGGCTCATGTGTCTGCTTGTCAACCGTTTTCGCCGGGGTTCCACTTTGGTTTTGTGAAGGCCTCGACCACGTGAAGACATGCGTGGCTCCCAGAGCAGTTGAAATCTCATCCCCATCCCATGCGGCCTGTTTTCATTGATCAAGACGAGCACACCGCATCCACGGACAGAAGCCGCATGGGAGCTCATTTTCCTGCAGGGGACGAGGAGGCCCACATCACAGAAGAGGCTTGTATCTTTTCAGGGCTCTTCTCTGAGAAAAGAAGCCACACCATGACACAGGCGGAAAGAGGAAGCCAGGAATGGGAGATGGCCACAATCCCAGTCACTGGTATGCTGGCCTCACTGGACAAGCCACCCGTTTGGCACCCCTCCCCTTAAGCCCGTGGCAGTGGCACGGTGCTGTACCCCGCCTGGGCTCTGGTCTCTGCTGCGTCCTCCTTCTGGCTGTGTATCCCCTGTTTCTCCGGGGCTTACATGCTTCTTGGTCTGGTTGGATGTCTTCTTAAGGATCACTTCCCAGTCCGTCAGGGAGACACTTCCTGGAGATCCCTGTCATGATTGTTTCTCTCTGCAAACCTGCTTGGCTTGGAGCCGATTTCCACCGGGGGAGGGGGAGCTTCAGGGCGCCTGCTGGGGTCTCAGGACTCCACTTCAGATCCGATTCTGGAGCCTCTGGGTGAGAAAGCATGGGCTGAGCACATCTAGCGAGGCAGGCACGGTCTCTCTGCGACCCACAATCATCCCACAGTCCTCAAGGCCTGCTGTCAACTGAAAGTTCAGTGACGCATCTGAGCCCTCTGCCTCCCTCGTCATTTGAAAGACAAGTCCTTGTCTTCTGGGACAGGTGCTGTCGCATTTCCTCTGCACACGTAGCCTCTTTACTGAGAATGAGACTCTCCTCTGCTCCTGGGTGGACTGACCCCCTGAAACTTTTAATCGACCACTAGATCCCAGGTGTTCTTTGATTTTCCCTGGCATTCATGGAAACGTCACCTGTGCAACGCTTCCACAGAGTACCTGCCTGGATACCATAGATTCTTTCCCCATCGCCCCATATGCCCTCGGTGACACACGTTCACACCATCTGCTCTAGGGTTCGCCAGTGCCATGTGTATTCACTGGACCTCTTTGCACGTGTACTGGAAAGCGGGATCAGTTTGCAGGAGTCCCAGGCCCTTTCTAATCAGGGCAGCCAACTGCTCTTTCAGAGGAGAGAGGCAGAGGACTCACAGGTCAGTGAACTTTCAGCTGACACCACTCCTTGGGTCCCATGCGATCATTCTGGGCTGCAGCTAGGCCCTGCCTTCCTCAATAAATGTGTTCAGCCCATCCGTTCTCACCCGGGGAGTCCAGAATCAGATCTGATGGGGGGTCGTGAGATGACCCCAGCAGGTGCCCTTAAGTTTCCTCTTCCCCGGTAGAAATGGGCTCTCGGAGTTCCTGGAGACGGGACTCCTGATTCTCTACATGTGATTTTCTCAGGAGACATTAACTCAGCAATTTTGAAAATTTCCCATTCATTGTTAATCCATGTAGAATAATTGAACAATTTTTTAAATATGTAAAGCTTCATATAATACAAATTACACTCCCACATGTGATTCAATTTCTCTTCATTAATGCCAGAGAAGTTAATATTTATGAATTGCTAGTGGTCAAAAAAATGAATCATTCATCACTGAAGAAGCGCAGAAGGTTTGAAGAGACGAGAATATGTTATTGTCTTTGGGGGCATTTTCTGTTTTCCAACAGGTTTTGCTTTTTTTTTTTTTTTTTTTTTGCTCATGGTTTTCTTTCTCTCTCTTTCTTTCTGATTTCAGTTTCTTTTGATTTCTCCTGCTTAGAAATGGTGAGAGAACTTTGGATGTGGAACGTGAGGAGGAGGAGCACAAAGTGGTAGCTACACTTGGTCAGCACTGCTGGTGCTCAGCATAGGCACTGCTGGTCCACATCCCAGTGGTGTCTCTGAGCCCCAGTCGGCATCGCAGCTGATGATGAAACTTTTGGCGTGGCGGAAGAGTCTCCACAAACTTTGGAAGGTGTCCGCTGCATCCTCCATAGCCGTGTATCCCTGCTGAGGGTGATCTTCTGGGGGAGAGGAAACTCCCCCTCATGTGCCAAGGCTGGCTGGCTGGAGACTTTTGCACAGCGCAGGCCCGGCTGAATTGGAGGCCGCAGGGGCCCCTGGGTTGGGGAAGCACCACTTGCCTGGGTAAGAAAGGCAGCGCCAGCGCTCGCTCACCAACAGCTGGGCCCCGGTGTCCCAAGTGGATGTGAGTGATGCCTCCTTGGGGCCAGAGGGGTCCCAGGAAGGCTGCAGACCACGGCTGACTAGTGGGCAGCATGGTGGCCGCCATGGAAGTTGACGGGGTTCGCCGCGACAGGCGACCAAGCAGAGCCCCAGCCCGTGCATCCTGCATCGCCAGCCACACCGCGGGGAGGCCCGGCGCTGGTGACGCGGCGGTCAGAGCACAAGGCCCACGACCCAGTCCCAGACGCCAGCCCATCGTCAGCTAATTTCAGGAACCGTGGGCCAGCTGAAGCCCGGGTCCCACGGTCAAGACAAAGGACAGAGGGTCCGCAGGCAGGGCGGAGAGCCTGCAGCGCGGGCCTGGCTCCACCACCGCGGAGCTTGCAGGGCGCAGCAGGCACCCGGCAGTGATCAAGACTTGCAGATGAGGGTGCGCCCATCCGCGAAGTCTCCTCCCCAGAGTCCAGCCTGTCCGCGGAGACTCCACGTGCACCCCCTCCTCATTGTCCTTGTCTAGGGCCGCAGCAAAGGACCTCGCTCCCATGGCACGACTCCGAGGTCGCAGGAACCTGGGATGAGCAGGCGGAGCAGGGCAAGCACCGCTAAGAACCCAGCTAGAGAGGCGCCCCAGGGCGGCACAAGGGGCCGCATTTAACATGTCAATCATCTGAAATATTTTATGACTTTTTTTGACATCTTATAATATCCATAATGTCTATTATATCTTGTGATATAATTATTAACACCACTTTATTGTGATTATTATGATTATTTTTATACCAACACATCTTCAATTATTAATATTCCCAGTTGCTAGAGAAAAATGAGAACGACTAGTTTTGAAAGCCTTATTTCTGCCAATGGAGGCACATTCCAGCAGGACGCCGAAGCAATCCACTTTGCACCACTTTCACAAAAACGTTATTGCACAATTATACTATCCTACCCTTATATACTTTCTGTGTGTGTACTTGTGTGTATGTATGTATGTCATATATGTAATATCTATCTATATATATAAAGTATGCCAGAGATGAACAAGTATTAGAAAATTCAATGCACACAGGTCATGCCAGTGCCATGTATAATGTGGTGTAGTACCCAGAGATGTTCAACAGTGTGGGATCCAGACTGGAAAAAGACTTCCAGTGTTTAGTAATCCTTTCTAGGTTCAGTCTCTAGAAAGAATGCTTTGGATCAAACACGCAAGAAAAGTAATGGGTTTTAGACTATTCTAAGTCAACTATAACATTTCATTTGGGGATTTCTGTCCCTTGTAATATCTAACTCATTTTGGATGGATTCCTTGAGGCCTGGTTTTTCTTTTCCTCTCTGCACATTGCTGCTCAGAGTGACAAATGAAGTTGTATTTTGAATAAAACAGCTAAGCATCCTTTTGTGTGCAATGAGCATGATGCTATTTAGACCTACCATTTCTCAGTATGGTGGTGACGGTTATGGTGGGGCTGGGGTATTTACCTGGAGCCTGGATGTCCACTGGGAAGGGACACCCCTGGGAATTATTTGTGTCAACTTGGCCTCTGATGTCCGCCTGGGGATTGGGTATCCACCTCAGGCCTGATGTTTACCTGAGCCAGATGTGCACCTGAGGCCTGATGTCCATCTCTGGCCTTATGTTCACCTGGGGACTGATGAACAGCTGAAGCGTAGGTATTCACCTGGGGCCTGATATCCACCTGTAGTATGGGTGTCAGCCTTGGGGCTGATGTTCAGCTGCCGTCCACTGTCTACTTGGGGCCTGGTGTACACATGGGGCCTGGGCATCCACCTGGGACTTGATGTTTAAATATGGTCTGGAGTTCTCTTAGGGCCCACTGTTCACCGGCGGCCCGGGTGTAAACCTAGTGCCTGATGTCCCAGGCGGACACCTGGGTACCAGGTGATCTTCAGGGCCTAAGTGAAAACTCCAGTCTCTAAATGGACAACTAGGCCCCAGGCTGATGTTTACTGGGGCCAGATGGACCCAAGTCCCTGGGAACACCGAGGCCCCAGGTGGACATCAGCTCCCAGGTGAATTCCAGGCCCAAGATGGACCTCAGGCCCCACCTGGACACAAGTCCCTAGGTAGATGCATAGGCCCT
>NW_022313839.1:0-2482 GCF_002776525.5 Piliocolobus tephrosceles
CAAGCACCATCTGCTCTGAGCATCATCTACTCAAAACTAAACCTTGATGAGAGCGCCATATTGCTTGGAGCTCCATCTGCTCTGAGTTCTATCTCGGTCGAAGTGCCATCATGCTCGGAATTCCATCTGCTCCAAACTCTATCTCGCTCAGAGCTCCATCTCCTCGGAGTTCCATCTCGCTCAGACCTCCATCTTGCTCAAAGTTCCATCTGCTACGAGCTCCCTCTTGCTTATAACTCCATGTGCTCAGAGCTCCAACTGTTCCGAGCTCCATCATACTCCAGGCAACATCTGCTCCAACTTCCATTTTGCTTTTAGCTCCCTCTGCTCTGAGCTCCGCCTTACTCGGAGCTCAAATAACTCCAAGCTCCATCTGCTCCAAGCTCCATCTTCTTAGAGATCCAGCTGCTCCAAGTTCCGTCTCGTTGAAAGCTCTAACTGCTCCAAGTGTTACACCTTGCTGAGAGATCCAATCACTTTGAGATCCATCATGCCTTTATCATCATCTTCAAGGTGGTCCATCTTGCTTAGAGCTCCATGCTTCGAGCTCCATCTTGCCGAGTCACATCTGCTCAGAGCTCTGTTTTACTCTGAGCAACATCCAATCACTTCAAGTTCCATTTTGCCCTGAGCGCCATCTGCATGGAGCTACATCTTGCTCTGAGGACCATCTGCTCAGAGAAGCAACTTCTTCAGAGCTGCAACCACTTCGAGGTCCATTTTGCCCTGAATGCCATCTGCCCAGAGCTCGGCATCTTGCTCTGAGGATCATCCGTTTGGAGGTCCATCTTACTGTGAATAACATCTCTGTGTTCCATCTTGCTTGGAGCTCCATCTGTTCTGAGCTCCATCTTGCTTTTAATCACTTTGAGCTCCATCTTGCTGTGAGAACCATCTGCTCAGAGCTCTGTCTACTCAGAGCTCCATTTGCACCAACCTCCATCTTGCTCAGGGCTCCTATCACTCTGACCTTCATCCTGCTCCGAGGACCATCTGATCCCTGCTCCATCTTGCTTGGAGATCCAATCCATCTGAGCTCCATCTTGCCCTGAGCACCATCTGCTCAGACATCCATGTTTTTTGGAGCTCCAATCACTTTGTGCTGCATTTGAGCACCATCTGCTCAAAGATCCATCTTCTTTAGAGCTCCAATCACTTTGAGGCCTACCTTGCTCTGAGCTCCATCTTACTGTGACCAACATCTTCTCCAAGCTTCATCTTGCTCGCAGCTCCATCTGCTCAGAGCTCCAGCTTGTTTGGAGCTCCAATTACTCTGAGTTACATCTGGCTCTGAGCACCACTTGCTCAGAAATCCATGTTCTTCGGAGCTCCAATCACTTTGAGCTCCATTTTGCCCTGAGCGCCATCTGCATTGAGCTACATCTTGCTTGCTCTGAGGACCATCTGCTTAGACAGCCATCTTCTTTGGAACTCCAATCACTTCGAGGTCCATTTTCCTCTGAGTGCCATCTGCACGGAGCTCCATCTTGCTCTGAGGACCATCTGCTCAGAGATGCATCTTACTGTGAGCAACATCTCTGAGTCCCATTTTGCTTGGAGCTCCATCTTCTCCGAGCTTCAGCTTGCCAGGAGCTCCAATCACTCTGAGCTCCATCTCGCTCTGAGCACCATCTTCTTGGAGCACCATCTTACTCTCTAAGCAACACGTTATCTGAGCTCCATCAGCTCTGAGTTCCAGATTTCTTGGAGCTCCAATCACTCTGAGCTCCATGTTGCTCTGAGCACCATCTGCTCGGAGCTCCATCTTACTCTAAGCAGCATCATTTCCAAACTCAAGCTTGCTCACAGCTCCAATCACTGTGAGCTCCTTCTTGCTGTAAGCACCAGCTGTGCTCACAGCTAAGCAACATACTTTCTGAGCTCCATCTGCTCCGAGCTTCTGTTTGCTCAGAGCTCCAATCACTCTGAGCTCGATCTTACTCTGAGAACCATCTGCTCAGAGCTTCATTTTACTCTAAGCAACGTCTTTTCTGAGCTTGTTTGCTCTGACCTCCAGCTTGCTCAGCGCTCCAATCACTCTGAGCTCCATCTTGCTCCGAGCACCATCTGCTCAAAACTCCATTTTACTCTAAGCAACATCTTTTCCGAGCTACACCTTGCTCGCAGTTTCAGTCGCTGTGAGCTCCACCTTGCTCGCAGCACCACCTGCTCAGAGCTAAGCAACATGCTTTCTGAGCTCCATATGCTCCGAGCTCCAGTTTGCTTGGAGCTCCAATGACTCTGAGCTCCATCCTGCTCTGAGCACCATCTTCTCGGAGCACCATCTTACTCTCTAAGACAAATGTTTTCTGAGCTCCATCAGCTCTGAGTTCCAGCTTCCTTGGAGCTCCAATCACTCTGAGCTCCATGTTGCTCTGAGCACCACCTGCTCAGAGATAAGCAACATGCTTTCTGAGCTCCATCTGCTCCGAGCTCCAGCTTGCTCAGAGCTCCAATCACTCTGAGCTCCATGTTGCTCTGA
>NW_022313839.1:2492-8601 GCF_002776525.5 Piliocolobus tephrosceles
CCAGCTTGCTCAGAGCTCCAATCACTCTGAGCTCCATGTTGCTCTGAGCACCATCTGCTCAGAGCTTCATCTTACAATAAGGAACATCTTTTCTGAGATCGTGTGCTCTGAGTTCCAGCTTGCTCAGAGTTCCATTCACTCTGAGCTCCATCTTGCTCTGAGCAACATCTGCTCAGAGCTTCATCTTACTCTAAGGAACATCTTTTCTGAGGTCGTTTGCTCTGACCTCCAGCTTGCTCAGTGCTCCAATCACTCTGACTTCCATCTTGCTCTGAGCACTAACTGTTCAGAGCTAAGGAACATGTTTTCTGAGCTCTATGTGCTCCAAGCTCCAGCTTGCTCAGAGCTCCAATCACTCTGACCAGTTACAATCACTCGTAACTGTGACCAAGGTACAAAACGAACCTATCTTTCCATATGCGGCTGCTGGAATGAAGAAACTGCCATATAGATACACCACAGAATATGTTTCAGCCATAAAGCTTTGGGAAATCCTGCCATCAGTAGCCACATGAAGAAATCTGGAGAACATCAGATCCAACGAATGAGCCTGGTTGAGAAAGTTCCATGCCACGTGATCTCAGGCATGTATACCGAAAAAAGGTTTATCTCCTAGAAGTAGAAAGTTCAATAGGGGTGACCAGAGGCTGCTGGGGAGGTGGAGGCGGTCTGGGAAGGAATTAGTAATGGGTACAAAGTTACTCTCGCATGAGAGTAATCAATTCTGATCTTCTATTCCATAGCAAGATGACTAGCCTTAACACAAATGTAATCATATATTTCAAAGTAGCTAAAAGATTCTGAATGTTGTCATCACTCAAAAAATAATAACTATATGAGGTGAAGAGATGCTAAATAACCTGATTTTATCATTACTCAACATATACATGTACCAAAATCTTCCTGGTGTCCTCTAATTATACATATTTAGCATATGGCAGATAGTAAGGGCAACATCACACACCAGGGCCTATTGTGGGGAGGGGGGAGGGATAGCATTGGGAGATATACCTAATGTAAATGACAAGTTAATGGGTGCAGCACACCAACATGGCACATGTATACATATGTAACAAACCTGCACGTTGTGCAAATGTACCCTAGAACTTAAAGTATAATAATAAAACAAAAAGAAATATTTAAAAAATGCCAAAATTTAGGTGGAAATGTGAAACACCAAGAATTTCCAAAGCTATCCCTGAGAAATACAAACCATATGGGATGCACCACATTCCCTGAGTTCTAATTAAGTGAAAATCCCTAGTTAACCAACTCATATGTAACTGGCATACACGGAGAAACAGACCAGTGAGCAAAATGAGGGCGCTCAATAATAAACACAAATTTATAAAGAGTGAACACATTTTTCAAAACATCACCAAAATGACAGAATGGGGAAGAGTTCCAAAACTATATATTCATTTTCAAAATAATAATACCGGACTCTTATGGTACTAAATACACAATAATCAACTCAAAACAATTAAAGATTATACACAAAACTTGCAACCATAAAGTTCCTATGAAGACAATCTCAGGTGTGTGTATATTTAGGGCAACTTGGATGTATGCTCATGGTGTGAAAAAAGTAACAAAAATACAAGGGAAAAAATCATTGACAGTGGACAGTTTTGGTAGGGATTATGTTTTTTCTTGATTAGTAACCAACAGCATAGCTAATCAAGAAATTGTACACAGGTGGGACCACATCGAACTGAAGAGTTTTTGCCCAACAAAGGCAACAATGGACACAATGAAAAAGCATACTGAAAAATATAAGAGAAGTAGTTTGGGCAAACATACCTTGGATAAGGGGTTATTTTTGAAAATGTACAAGTCAGTAATACTACCAGCTGGCACAAAACAAACAAACAAACATAAAAATAACCGGACCAAAATTGGGCAAATAACCTGAGAAGATATTTGCGCAAAGAAGACAGGAAACTGACCCAACATTTACAAAAATGTGGTTAACATTACTACTCATGATAAAAATGTAGATCAAAATCACACTCAGATCTTATCTCACTGCAACTAGAACGAACATTACAAAAATATTAAAATATTTAAAAAGACAATTCTTGGTATCAATTTCCAGAAAGGGGAACTGTTTGTGGAAATGTAAATTAGTACTAACATTATAAAAAAAAAAAAAAAAATTTGGGGGCCCCGCAAAAAAAAAAAAAAAAAAAAAAAAGAAATTCCATACCATCTAGCATTCTGACTACTGGGTATACGTTCAACCTACCTCTTCATCCACAGATAAAGGGATCAAGAAACTCTTGTATACATACATGAGGGAATATTCTTGGCCATCAAAATAATGAAACAGTGTCATTTAGAGCACTCCAGACGAACCTGGCAAACATTATGTTAAATGTAATGAGCTAGGCCTAGAAAGACAAACACTGCATGATATCACTCGTGAAATCTTAAGATGTTTATCTTAAAGAAGTAGAAAGCACAATATTGGTTGCCAGAGTCTGGGAGATAGAGAGGGAATGGGAAAGGATTGGTTATGGAAACAAAGCTATCTTAACATTAAAGGAATAAATCTGCGTTCTCCTCCTCAGCCTGGTGACTGGAGTTAATATTATTATATTTTTATAAAAAAGTAAGAAGGGAGAATTTTGAGTGTTCTCTCCACAAAAAAAAAAAAAAAAAAAAAAAAAAACTTGTATGAGGGAATAGAGATCCTAAGTACCCTGATTTGACCATTACCCAACCTATCTCTATGAAACTGTACCCTTAACTATGGACCTTTATGTTGTGAAAGACAAGTTAACAGAAATAAATATATATTGCTAAAAATCACAGGGAACCACAAAAGTAACGAATATCTAAAGGAATTCTGAGAAATACAATCAAAGTGAGGACCCACAATCGTCGATATCAAATTGAACTGCTGCCAAGTTGTAGTTATGCAGCAGATATATGTTACTTGCATAAAATCAAATACCTAGAACTGTGGACAAAAACAGGGAGGAGAAAAACACGATCGACACAAATATGGACACAGTCAACTGACTTTGACAAAGAACACCACAATGTGGAAGGCAAAGTCTGCTCAATGAATACCTTTAAGAAAAATGATATCCAGATGCAGAAGAAATAGGACCCTTATTTTACACGATGTATGAAAATCAATCCCCCCTCAAATTGAAAGCCAAAACAAAAGACCATAAGCCACAAAATATTTTTAACTACAACACAGGTTGAGCATATATTTTGGGTCACTTGAATCTCTGCATCCCTTTGCAAAGAGGAAAAGAAACAAACACCCTGGAAGAAAAACCTCATTGACAATGAAATGCTTTGTCATTGATATATAATTTCTTATATGGGTGACCAAAATTACATGCATGGAACGCAAAAAATAAACATCGGACTACATCAACCTGAAAAGTTTCTGCACAGCAAAGCAAACTACTTTCTACATAGAAAAGTATCCTATAGATTAGGCAAACATTTCAGGCAATCATGTAATTCACGAGGAGTTGTCGTCTAACGTGTACACAAAAAACACTACAAGATAGCAAGACAATCCAATTTAATATTTCTCAAAGAACCTAAACAGACAATTCTGCAAAGACATAAAACCAAACAACAGATAAGAGACAAGGTCCTCAAAAAAAAAAAAAAGAGAGATAAGGTCCTCAAAATTAACTATTCATTAGAATACTGTAATTCGAAACCACACGCAGACAACCTCACACTTAATGCCTATTCCTAGAAAACTTATAAAAAATAGGAGGGGCTGGGAACAGTGGCTCAGGCCTGTAATCCCAGCACTTTTGGAGGCCGAGGCTGGCGGATCACCTGAGGTCAGGAGTTTGAGACCAGCCTGACCAATATCGTGAAACTGTGTCTTTACTAAAAATACAAAAATTAGTCAGGTGTGGTGGCAGGCGCCTGTAGTCCCAACTACCCGGGAAGCTGAGACAGGAAAATTGCTTGAAACCGGGAGGCGGAGGTTGCAGTGAGCTGAGATGGCGCCACTGCACTCCAGCCTGGGAGACATAGTAAGACTCCATCTCAAAAACAAAACCAAAAATAGGAATGAGGGCGTGGTTTTCGAGACAGGGGAACTCATACACTGTAGGTGGAAATGAAAATTAGGATACACATCATGGAAAAGAGCTAAATAGCTGAAAACTCCTCAAAGAATTGAAACTATAGATGTTCCCTGCCCTAACGAGGTCTTTCTAAACGTCCTGAGGCATCAAAAACAACCATAGGCCCCAGTGCAGAGGCCCGTGGGGCTCGGAAGGATCCAGGTCCTGCGGTTCACCGCTACCGCGGCCAGAACCCCACAACATCCCCCAAGTGGACGACTGGGGCCCAGATGCCCAGGAAGAAGTCAGGGCCTGAAAGGAGGGAGTAGCAGGGAAGGAGCAGGGAGGCCTGGAGGGTTCCCGGTGGGGACCATGCCCCCGCCACTTACCGCTCAGACCTGAATCCTCCTCCACCATCACACCGCTTCTCGAAAGCTCTCTCTGACCACGCAGCCGCTAGCGCCTCGCAGAATGCGCAGTCTAGGCTTCCGTAGGCGCACGCACGCAGGCAGCGTCCCTCCAGCCAGGCTGAAGCACCACCCCCTCTTAAAGGGGCCGCAGCTGGGACTGGCCAGAAGCGGCTTCGGCTTGCAGAACAAGCTGATCCTCTGCCCAGCCCCAGGGGTGGACGAAAGGACCCCAGTCTCTCATCCTCCCCGGTTCTAGGGCCCTAGAGGTCACAGGAGCGCTCCCTGTGACCCCGGCCCCGACATAGTCTCCCATTGCTTGAGGAGTGCGCGGGATTTGCCCCTGCCCTCTTCTGGACCTCAGCTTCACCATCAGCAAAGGAAGCGGCCTGGCCAGAGCTCTGAGTTCCCTCAAGCTCCAAGCCTCAGGATCCAGGGTGGGCTCCCCTGCCTCTCTGCAGAGGGGGCCCAGAGAACCACAGAAAGCTGGGAACTGGAGGGACAGTCCGGAGGGCAGCAGGGCCTCCCCGCCTCACTGTTTGCGTTCATCCTGTGGGAGCCTGGGGTTTCACTAGGGCCTAGACACCCCACCGGTGGCCTCACCAGGGCTGCCTGGTCACCGGACTCCACGGGAGGCAGGCAGGAGCCCTGGGGTTTAGCGTTGCCCCCACCTCAACTCCGTTCTGCGTCAGTGCCGGCGAGGGGCCCTGCGGAGTGGACCCAGGCCGCCCCTTTCCGGGGAATGGGACCTGCATCGGTCTCCATGACACCCACGGGAGGGGCCGTGCCGACCTCTCCAGGGTATCTGGGGGTGAGGCGGGGGAATCCTGGCCGCCTCTTGAAGCTCGCTGAGCCGCCCACCCCAGAGAGCTCGCAGAGAGCCCACACATTTTCAAATTTTCATTTCCGTTTTCTCCCCTCCCACCCCCCAAAAATGAAAGACGTGTGTCGCTTCGTCGCCTGTACATCATCCTTTCCCCAGGGCCACGGTGTGGATCCAGCCTGCTAGCTGCCTCAAGGGCCTGGGCGCCTGGCGGTCAGCATGCAGCCCGGGGCCTGCCCAGGTGAGGTCTGCGGACACCACAGCGCCGAGGTCCCTCCTGGCTGGGGCACACGGGAAGCTGTGGGTGCTGGCTGTAAGCTCCTGGAAGGTGGAGCTGGAGGGTGCCCCCGGCCCTGGCTGCAGAGCTCTTGATGTCATGCCCAGCGCCCTCCATCCACTGCCCCGGGGCAATGCTCCGGAGCCCCAGCTGGGGCAAGAAGTCTATCACTTCGTCCTTCATTTGTTGGAAAAATTCAAAAGCACATCATGATCCCCGGAACAATCACTGTTTACAGGCGGTGGCTCGCGCCTCTAATCCCAGCACTTTGGGAGGCCGAGGCGGGCAGATCAGAAGGTCGGGAGATTGAGACCATCTGGCTAACACGGTGAAACCCCGTTTCTACTAAAAATACAAAAATTAACCGGGCGTGATGGTGGGCGCCTGTAATTCCAGCTACTCTGGAGACTGAGGCAGGAGAATGGCGTGAGCCCGGGAGGCGGAGCTTGCAGTGAGCCGAGATAGCACCACTGCACTCCAGCCTGGGCGACAAAAAAAATTAAAATAGGATTGTAAATGCCACACTGAAATAAGTTTTTATAAAAAT
>NW_022313840.1:0-1146 GCF_002776525.5 Piliocolobus tephrosceles
ACCTCCCAGGCTTAAGGGATCCTTCCGCCTCAGCCTTTCAAGTAGCTGGTTGCAGAGGTAGCACCACACCTAGCTATTTTTTGTTGATGTTTGTTTGTTTTGTATAGAAAAGATCTCACTGTGTTGCCAGGCTGTTGTAAAACTCCTGAGCTCAAGTGATCTGCCTGCCTCAGCCTCCCAAAGTGCTGGGATTACAGGTGTGATTTTAAAAATTGTACTATTTTCAAGATAGTATCATTTTACATACACAAACTATATAAATAACCTATTTTAAAAATTGTCCTGAGGGATCATTGCCAGTATTACTTGGAAACTCTGCAGCATTAAAAGTTGAATTAAATCCCTGTTCTAAGTTAATGTTTTGTAGGTAAAAGAAATCATGAATTTACAAAGAAGAAATGGTGAGAGATCCCGGGAAAGACTTTTCCTTGACCAGGTCAGGAATCACCAAGATTTAAAAGGAAACCACAGCGTCTCAGGCTCCTGATGTGAAGCTGCCGCCTAAGAGAACCCTCATGTACTGAGCAGCCCCTGGTGTTTTTGAGCACCTCCTGGTGTCCTGAGCGCCCCCTGGTGTCCTGAGCATCCCCTCGTGGTCCTGAGCGCCCCCTGGTGTCCTGAGCACCTGTGGTGTTTCTGAGGACCCACCCCCCCTCCCCCGCCAGGTGTCCTGAGCGCCCCCTGGTGGTCCTGACCGCCCCTTTGTGGTTATGAGGAGCATCTGCATTGCAGTTCCCTCATGACTTCCTGCAGAGATTTTTGTGTCTGAGCTCACACAGATGTTCCCTCTCCTTTGTCCCTCACAATAATACAAGACCTTGTCCTTGGCTTTCAGGTTGGTCAGTGTAAGGTAGACTGTACTTGAAAGGGTGTCACCTGGGACTGTTAATTTATTTGTACTCATGGAGAGTAATCTGAGATCTCTGACTTGATCACTCACTGTTTCCACCCACACCAGTCTCTGTCATGAAGCCTGCTGGAGCAAGCTCCTGCTGCAGCTGGTAAAGGTGAAATCAGAGGCTTTTCAGGAGAGTCTCAGGGAACTGCTGGGCTGTACAATATTCCCCCTCTGACTCCACCAATAAACTTCACACAGGACTTCCGCAAACACAGAGGAAATGGAAGAACAGCACCATCTGGAGCAAC
>NW_022313840.1:1156-1523 GCF_002776525.5 Piliocolobus tephrosceles
CTTTGTCATCTCCTCCATGCCAGCACAGCTGCCTCCTTCCTGGGGTTTCTGACACTCTCAGGATGTGGTTTTCACACTGTGTCTGCCGCACAGTAATACACGGCCGTGTCCTCGGATCTCAGGCTGCTCAGCTCCATGTAGGCTGTGCTCGTGGACGTGTCCCTGGTCATGGTGACTCGGCCCTGGAACTTCTGTGCATAGCCTGTGTTACCATTGCCAATGATGATCGCTCCTATCCACTCAAGGCCTTTTCCAGGGGCCTGTCGCACCCACTGCATAGCAGAGCTAGTAAAGGTGTATCCAGAAGCCTTGCAGGAGACCTTCACTGAGGCCCCAGGCTTCTTCACCTCAGCCCCAGACTGTACCA
>NW_022313841.1:0-5651 GCF_002776525.5 Piliocolobus tephrosceles
GAGGCCTGTTGTGAAAAAGGAAATATCCTCAGACAAAAACTAGAAAGAAGGTTTCTATGAAAATGCTTTCTGATTTGTGAATACATCTCACAGATTTACAGGATTTTTTTCGTGGAGCATTTTGGTAGCACTCTTTTTGGATAATCTGAGAAGGGCTATTTCTGATTGCATTGAAGCCTATGGTGACTAAGGGAATATTCTCAGATAAAAACCAGAAGGAAGCTTTCTGAGAAACTGCTTTGTGTTGTGTGTATTCATCTCACAGAGTAGCACAATTCTTTCCTTGGAGCAGGTTGCTGAAACAGTTTCAGGAAATCTGTAAAAGAATACTTGGGAGCGCAGTGAGGAGTATGTGAAAAAGGAAATATCCTCAGGTAAAAACTAGAAAGAAGCTTTCTGAGAAACAGTTTTGTGATGTGTGAATTCATCTCACAGAGTTTCACCACACTCCTTATGAAGCAGTTTTGTAGCATTGTTTTGGGGGAATTTGAGGGGATATTTTAAATTGCATTGAAACCTATGGTGACAAAGGAAATATCCTCAAATTAAAAGTAGAAAGAACCTTTCTGAGAAATCGCTTTGTGATATGTTAATTCATCTCACAGAGATACACGATTCTTCTCATGGATCAGTGTGTTAGCACTGTTTTTGGGGAATCTGCAATAGGATATTTGGGAGCACATTGGAGCCCATGGTGACAAAGGAAATATCCTCAGACAAAAAACAAGAAGAAACATTTAGAGAAGCTACTTTGTGATGTATGAATTCAACTCAGAGATTTACACCTTTCTTTTCATGGAGCAGTTTGCTAACACTATGTTCGTGGAATCTGCAAAGGGATATTCACAAGTGCATTGAGACCTTTTTTGAAAACAGAATTATCCAGACAAAATCTAGAAATAAGTTTTCTGAGAAACACCTTTGTGATTTGTGAATTCGACTCACAGTGTTACCCGATTCTATTCATGTAGCAGTTTGTTAGCACTGTTTTCTTGGAATCTACAATGGGATAATTTGGAGTGCATTGAAGCTAATGGTGAAAAAGGAAATATCCTAACATGAAAACTACAAAGAAGCTTTCTGAGAAAGTCCCTTGTGATATGTTAATTCATTTAACAGAATTACACGTTTTTTTTCCATGAAGCAGTTTGTTAGTACTGTTTCTGGGGAATATGAGAAGGGGTATTTTGGATCGCATTGAAGCCCATGGTGACAAGTGAAATATTCTCAGACAAAAACTAGAAAGAAGCATTCTGAGAAACTTCTTTGCATATGTGAATTCATCTCACAGAGTTACACTGTTCTTTTCTTTGGGCAGTTTGCTAACACTGTTTTCGTGGAATATGCAATAGGATATTTGATAGCACATTGAAGCCTATGATGACAAAGGTAATATCCTCAGACAAAAACGGAAAAGAAGCTTTCTGAGAATCTGCTTTGTGATGTGTCAATTTGTCTCACAGAGTTACACTGTTCTTTTCATTGAGAAGTTTGCTAACTCTATTTTCCTGACACCTGCAATAGAATATTTCGGAGCACAATGAAGCTTTTGGTGACAAAGGAAATATCCTCAGACAAAAACTAGAAAGAAGCTTTCTGACAAACTGTTTTCTAATTTGTAAATTCATCTCACAGAGTTACACCATTCTTTTCATGGAGCAGTTTAGTAGCTCTGTTTTTGGGGAATTGAGAAGGGATAATTTTGATCACATGGAAGCCTATGGTGAAAAAGGAAATATCCTTAGATAAAAACTGGAAAGCAGCTTTCTGAGAAACTTCTTTGTGATGTGTGAATGCATCTCACAGAGTAGCACGATTCTTTTTTTGAAGCAGTTTGGTAAAACTGTTTTTGTGGAATCTGTAATAGGATATTTGGGAGTGTATTGAAGCCTATGGTAACCAAGGAAATATTCTCACACACAAAGAAACAAAAGAACCTTTCTGAGAAACTGCTTTGTGATATGTGTATTCATCTCATACCTTTATTTTCATGGAGCAGTTTGCTAACACAATTTTTGTGGAATCTATAAAGGGAGAGCAATGAGGCCTGTTGTGAAAAATGAAATATCCTCAGACAAAAACTAGAAAGAAGCTTTCTATGAAAAAGCTTTCTGATTTGTGTATTCATCTCACAAATTTACATGATTCTTTTCATGGAGTATTTTGGTACCACTGTTTTTGGAGAATCTAAGAAGGGTTATTTTGGATTGCATTAAAGCCTATGGTGAGAAAGGGAATATTGTCAGATAAAAACTAGATAGAAACTTTCTGAGAAACTGCTTTGTGATGTCTGTATTCATCTCCCAGAGAAGCATGATTCTTTTCTTGGAGCAGATTGCTAAAACTGTTTTTGTGGAATCTGCAAAGAGATATTTGGGAGCACATTGAGGAATACAGTGAAAAGAAATATTCTCAGATAAAAATTAGAAATAAGCTTTCTGAGCAACAGTTTTGTGATGTGAGAATTCATCTCATAAAGTTACACCACACTTTTCAGGAAGCAGTTTTGTAGCACTGTTTTTGGGGAATTTGAGAAGGAATATTTTGAATTGCATTGAAGCCTGTGGTGACAAAGGCAATATCCTCAGACAAAAACTAGAAAGGAGCTTTCTGAGAAACTGCTTTGTGATGTGTGAATTCATCTCAGAGAGTTACACCATTTTTTCATGGAGCAGTTTTATAACACTATTTTCATGGAATCTGCTGTAGAATGTTTTGAAGCACATTGAAGTCTATGGTGACAAATTAAATATCCTCAGATTAAAACCGAGAAGAAACTTTCTGTGAAACCACTTTGTGAAGTGTCAATTTCCTCACAGAGTTACACCATTCATTTCATTGAGAAGCTTGCTAACACTGTATTCTGGAATCTGTAATGGGATATTTTGGAGTGCATTGAAGTTTATGGTGACAAAGGAAGTTTCCTCAGACAAAAACTAGAGAGAAGTTTTGTGAGAAACCGTTTTGTGATGTGCTATTTCTGCTCACGGAGATACACGGTTCTTTTCATGGATCAGTTTGGTAGCATTGTTTTTCGGGAATCTGAGAAGGGATATTTTGGATCACATTGAAGTCAATGGTGAGAAAGGAAATATCCTCAGACAAAAACGAAGAAGAAGCTTTCTGACAAACGTCTTTGTGATGTTTGAATTTATCTAATGGAGTTATACCCTTATCTTCATGGAATCATCAATAGGATAGTCTGGAGCACATTGAGGACTACCATGAAAAAGGAAATATTCTCATTTTAAAATTCGAAAGAAACTTTCTGAGAAACCGAGAAACCACTTTGTGATGAGCTATTTCATCTCACAGAGGTACACACACATTTTCATGTATCAGATTGCAGCAGTGTTTTCGGGGGAATCTGAGAAGTGATATTTTGGATCACAATGAAGTCAATCGTGAGTAAGGAAATATCTTCAGACAAAAAAGAAGAAGAAGCTTTCTGAGAAAGGTGTTTGTGATGTGTGAATTTATCTCATGGAGTTACACACCTGTTTTCATGGAGCAGTTTGCTCACACTATTTTCATGGAATCTGCAATAGGACAGTCCGGAGCGCATTGAGGACTCAGTGAAAAGGAAATATCCTTATGTTAAAATTCGAAAGAAACTTTTTGAGAAACCACTTTGTGAAGAGCTATTTAATTTCACAGAGGTACACAAACATTTTCATGTATCAGATGGCAGCATTGTTTTTGGGGTAACTGAGAAGGGATATTTTGGATCTCATTGAAGCCTATGGTGATAAAGGAAATATCTTCAGATAAAAAGTATAAAGAATCTTTCTGAGAAAGTTCTTTGTGATGTGTGAAATCATCCCACAGAGTTAAACCTTTCTTCTCATGGACTAGTTTGATAACACTGTTTTCGTGGAATCTGCAGTAGGATATTTGGGAGTGCATTGAATCATATGGTGACAAAGGAACTATCCTCAGATAAAGACTAAAAATAACCTTTCTGTGAAACTGTTTTTGATGTGTGAATTCATCTCACAGTGTTACACCATTCTTTTCTTTGAGAAGTTTACTAAAACTTTTTTCATTTATTCTGCGTAGGGATATTTGAGAGCACATTGAGGAATATGGTGAAAAATAAAATATCCTCAGATAAAAACTAGAAAGAAGTTTTCTTAGAAACTGCATTGTGATATGTGAATTTGACACACATAGGTAAACCATTTTTTTCATGGAACAGTTTGGTAGCACGGTTTTTGGGAAATTTGAGAGGGGATATTTTGGATCGCATTGAAGCCAGTGGTGACTAAGGATATATCCTTAGATAAGAAATAGAAGGAAGCTTTCTGGGAAATTTCTTTGTGATGTGTGAATTCATCTGACAGCGTTTCACCTTTCTTTTCATGGAGCAGTTTGCTAACACTGTTTTTCTGGTATGTGCAAAGGGATATTTGAGAGCATATTGTGAACTATGGTGAAAAAGGAAGAAATCATCAGATAAAAACTAGAAAGAAGTTTTCTGAGAAATGGCTTTGTGATGTGTATCTCTCACAGAGATACACCCCTGTTTTCATGGAGCAGTTTGGTAGCACTGTTTTTGGGGAACCTGAGAAGGGCCATTTTCAATTGCATTGAAGCCTACGGTGTCAAAGGAAATATCTTCAGACAAAAACTAGAAAGAAATTTTGTGAGAAAGTTCTCTGTGATGTGTGAATTCATCTAACAGAGTAACACCTTTCATTTCATGGAGCAGTTTTCTAACACTGTTTTTGTGTAATCTGCAAAGGGATATTTGGGAGCGCATTGAGTTCTACAGTGAAATAGGAAATATCATCAGATAAAAAAGATAAAGAAGAATTCTGAGAAATTACTTTGCGATGTGTTAATTCCTCTCACAGACTTACATGAGTCTTCTCATTGATCATTTGGTAACACTGGTTTTGGGGAATCTGAGAAGGCATATTTTGGAATGCATTGAAGCCTGTGTTGACAAAGGAAATATCCTCAGAAAAAAACTAGAAAGAAACATTCTGAGAAAGTCCATTTTGATGTGTGAATTCATCTCACAGAGTTACACCATTCTTTTCATAGATCAGTTTGATCACACTGTTCCTTTGAAATCTGCAATGGAATTGTTGGGAGTGCATTGAAGCCAATGTTTACAAAGGATATATCCACAGATAAAAACTAGAAAGAAGACTTCTGAGGAAATTCTTTGTGATTTGTGAATTCATCTCACAGAGGATCACCTTTGTTTTCATGGAGCAGTTTCCTAACACTGTTTTCATGGAATCTGCAAAGAGATATTTGGGAGGGCATTGAGGCCTATGGTTAAAAAGGGAAAATCCTTGGATAGAATCTAGAAAATGGCTTTCTGAGAAACAGCTTTGTGATGTGGATATTTTATTTTATTTTATTTTTCATTCTGAAAAGCAGTACTTTATTTCACGTGCAAATAAAAAATGATTTTCCCTGTGCTCTTTTAATTAATCTGGAGAAATAAAAAATATAATGTCATTAATTATTTATATGGAGAAAGATTTATCCTACAGGGCTCAGTAGGTTTTCCATTTTGAATAAAGGTATATGAATTGGACTCAAATAACCTGTTCCATCCACCTTTAATACCTACAATTAGCCCAGGACTGGACTGGGAATGCTTTGGCCTCCACAAATTAAGTAACATAAATATA
>NW_022313841.1:5661-42301 GCF_002776525.5 Piliocolobus tephrosceles
TGGTGACAAAGGAAATATAATGAGATAAAAACCAAATAGAAACTTTCCTATAAGCTTCTTTGTGATTTGTGAATTCAACTCACAGAGTTACACTGTTCTTTTCATTGAGAAGTTTGTTCACACTGCATTCTTGGAATCTGCAAGGGGATATTTTGGAGCACATTGAAGCTCATGGTGACAAAGGAAATATCCTCAGACACACAGAGTTACCCTGTTGTTTTCATTGAGCAGTTTGCTAACACTGTTTTCGTGGAATCTGCTATGTGTTATTTCAGAGCAGACTGAAATTTAAGGTGACAAATGAAATATCCTCAGACAAAAGCAAAAAGAAGCTTTCTGAGAAACTACTTCGTGATTTGCAAATTCATCTCACAGTTTTCCACAATTATTTTCATGGATCAGTTGGGTAATACCTTTTCTAGGGCTATCTGAAAAGGGATATTTTGGATTGCATTGAAACGTATGGTGACAAAGGAAATACCTTCAGGCATAAACTAGAAAGAAGCTTTCTGAGAAAATTGTGATGTGTGAATTCAACTCACAGACATACACCTTTCCATTCATGGAGCCGTTTGCTAACATTGTTTTCATGGAGTCTGCAAAGGGATATTTGGGAGAGTATTGAGGTCTATGGTAAAACGCTGAATATCCTCAGGTTAAAACTGGAAAGCAGCTTTCTGAAAAACTGCTTTGTGATGTGTGAATTCATCTCACAGAGTCACATTGTTATTTTCATTGAACAGTTTGTTAACACAGTTTTCTTGCAATCTGTGTTGGGATATTTCAGAGCACATTCAAGCTTATGATGAAAAGTAAAATTCCTCAGACAAAAACTAGAAAGAAGCTTTCTGAGAAAATTCTTTGTGCTATGATTTCTTCTAATGAAGATACACAATACATTTCATGGATCAGTTTGGTAGTACTGTTTTTAGGGTATGTGAGAAGGGATATTTTCGTTTGCATTGAAGCTAATCATGACAAAGGAAATATCCTCAAACAAACACTAGAAAGAAGCTTGCAGAAAAACTGTTTGACAATTTGTCAATTTACCTCAGAGAGTTACAAAATCCTTTTCATGGAGCAGTTTGGTTACACTGCTTTTGGGGAATCTGAGAACGGATATTTTGGATTGCCTTGAAGCCTATGGTGACAAGCAAATATCCTCAGACAAAAACTAGAAAGAAGCTTTCTGAGAAACTGCTTGCATAGGTGTGAATTCATCTCACAGAGCTACATTGTGTTTTTCTTTCAGCAGTTTGATAGCACTGTTTTACGGAATGTGCAATAGCATATTTGGGAGCATACTGAAGTGTATAGTGATAAATGAAATATCCTCAGATAAAAACTAGAAATAAGCTTTCTGACAAACCGCTTTGTGATGTTTTAATTCATCTCAAACAGTTACACAATTTTTTTCATGGAGAAGTTTGGTTGCGCTGTTTTCGGGAAATCTGAGAAGGGATAGTTTGAATTGCATTGAAATATATGGTGAAAAAGGAAATATCCTCAGATAAAAACTAGAAGGAATATTTCTGAGAAAGTTCTTTGTGATGCGTGAATTCAACTCACAACGTTACACCTTTCTTTTCCTGGATCATTTGCAAACACTTGTTTCGTGGAATCTGCAAAGGGATATTTTGAGCACTTTTAGGTCTATGGTGAAAAATTAAATATCCTCAGATAAAAACTGGAAAGAAGCTTTCTGAGAAACTGCTTTGTGATGTGGAAATTCATCGCACAGAGTTACAACTTTCTTTTTATTGAGCAGTTTGCTAACACTGTTTTCTTGGAGTCCGCAATGGGCTATTTCGGAGTGCTTTGAAGTTTATGGTTACAAAGGAAATATTCTCATAAAAAAACTAGAAAGAAGCTTTCTGAGAAACTGCTTTCTGATGTTTCCATTCATCTCACAGAGTTACACGATTCTTTTCATGGATTAATTTGTTTTTAGGGAGTCTGAGAAGGGATATATTGGATCGCATTGAAACCTATGGTGACAAAGGAAATATCCTCAAATAAAACCTAGACAGAAGCTTTCTGTGAAAGTTCTTTGTGATGTGTGAATTCATGTCACAGAGTAACACCTTTCTTTTCATGGAGCAGTTTGCTAACTCTGCTTTCCTGGTGTCTGCAAAGGGATAAATTGGAGCGCCTTGAGGCCTATGCTGAAAAAGGAAATATCCTCATATAAACGATAAAGAAGCTTTCTGAGAAATTGCTTTGTGATGGGCGAATTCATCACACAGAGCTACATCTTTCTTTTCATTATGCAGTTTGGTAGCCCTGTTTTTGTGGAATCTGCAAAGGGATTTTCAGGAGTTCATGAAGGCCTATGTTGGAAAAGGAAATATGTTCAGATAAAGACTGTAGAGAAGGTTTTTGAGAAACAGTTTTGTGATGTGCGCATTCACCTCATAGAGATAAACCATTCTGTTGATTTAGGAGTTTGGTATCACTGTTTTTGTGGTGTCTGAGAAGGGGTATTTATGAGCGCATTGAGGTTGATGGTGGATTTGTAAAAATTCACAGATAAAAACTAGAGAGAAACTTTCTGAGAAACTGATTTGTGATGGCTGAATTCATCTCACAGAGTTAAATCTTTCTTTTCATTGAGCAGTTTGTTAACACTGTTTTTATGGAATATGCAAAGGGATATTTGGGAGCGGATAGAGGCCAATGTTGAAAAGGGAATATCTTCAGGTAAAAACTTGAGATAAAGTTTCTGATAACTCCTTTGTGATGTGTGAATTTATCTCATAAAGGTAAAGTTTCTGTTGAGAGAGCACTTTGGCATCACTGTTTTGGGGTGTCTGAGAAGGGATATTTGGTAGCCCATAGAAGCCAATGGTGGAAAAGGAAATATCCTGAGATAAAAACTATGAAGAAGGGTTCTGAGAAATTTCTTTATGATGGCTGACTTCATCAGAGTTACAACTTTGTTTTCTTTGAGCAGTTTGGTAACACTGTTTTTATGGAGTCTGGAAAGGGATATGCGAGACTCCTAGAGGCCTATGGTGGAAAAGGAAAAACTTCAGATAAACACTAGAGATAAACCTTTCAAGAAACACTTTTGTGATGTGTGTAACTTTCTGAAAGAGTTTAAACTTCTTGTTGATTGAGCAGTTCATCATCCCTCTTTGTGTGGCACCTGAGGGGAGTTATTTTTGAGCACATTGAAGCCTATGGTGAAAAATGAAATATCCTCGATTTAAACTATAAAGAACCTTTTTGAGAAACTGCTGTGTGATAGGTAAACTGGAATCTGCAAAGGGATATTCGGGAGTGCATAGAATCCAAAGGCATAAAAGGAAATATCTTCAGGTAAAAACTGGATAGAAACTTTAAGAGAAACTCCTTTGTGATGTGTGTATTCATCTCATAGAGCTAAATGTTTCTGTTGAGGGAGCACTTTGGCATCACTGTTTTTGTGGTGTCTGAGAAGGGATATTTGGGAGAACATTGAACCCTATGTTTTAAAAGGAAATATCCTCATATAAAAACTAGAAAGAAGTTTTTTGAGAAGCAGTTTTGTGATATGTGATTTCATCTCACAGATATGCATCATTCTTTTTTTTATTACACTTTAAGTTCTAGGGTACATGTGCATAATATGCAGGTTTGTTACATATGTATACTTGTGCCATGTTGGTGTGCGGCACCCATCAACTCGTCAGCACCCATCAATTCATCATTTATATCATGTATAACACCCCAATGCAATCCCTTCCCCCTCCCCCTCCCCATGATAGGCCCCATTGTGTGATGTTCCCCTTCCCAAGTCCAAGTGAGCTCATTGTTCAGTTCCCACCTATGAGTGAGAACATGCGGTGTTTGGTTTTCTCTTCTTGTGATAATTTGCTAAGAATGGTGGTTTCCAGCTGCATCCATGTCCCTACAAGGGACGCAAACTCATCCTTTTTATTGCTGCATAGTATTCCATGGTGTATATGTGCCACATTTTCTTAATCCGGTCTGTCACTGATGGACATTTGGGTTGATTCCAAGTCTTTGCTATTGTGAATAGTGCTGCAATAAACATACGTGTGCATGTGTCTTTATAGCAGCATGACTTATAATCCTTTGGGTATATACCCAGTAGTGGGATGGCTGGGTCATATGGTACATCTAGTTCTAGATCCTTGAGGAATTGCCATACTGTTTTCCATAATGGTTGAACTAGTTTACAATCCCACCAACAGTGTAAAAGTGTTCCTATTTCTCCACATCCTCTCCAACACCTGTTGATTCCTGATTTTTTAATGATTGCCATTCTAACTGGTGTGAGATGGTATCTCATTGTGGCTTTGATTTGCATTTCTCTGATGGCGAGTGTTGGAAAAAACTGCTTTAAAGTTCATATGGAACCAAAAAAGAGCCCACATTGCCAAGACAATCCTAAGTCAAAAGGACAAAGCTGGAGACGTCACGCTAGCTGACTTCAAACTATACTACAAGGCTACAGTAACCAAAACAGCATGGTACTGGTACCAAAACAGATACATAGACCAATGGAACTGAACAGAGTCCTCAGAAATAATACCACACATCTACAGCCATCTGATCTTTGACAAACCTGAGAGAAACAAGAAATGGGGAAAGGATTCCCTATTAAATAAATGGTGTTGGGAAAATTGGCTAGCCGTAAGTACAAAGCTGAAACTGGATCCTTTCCTTACTCCTTATACGAAAATTAATTCAAGATGGATTAGAGACTTAAATGTTAGACCTAATTCCATAAAAACCCTAGAAGAAAATCTAGGTAGTACCATTCAGGACATAGGCATGGGCAAGGACTTCATGTCTAAAACACCAAAAGCAATTGCAGCAAAAGCCAAAATTGACAAATGGGATCTAATTAAACTAAAGAGCTTCTGCACAGCAAAAGAAATTACCATCAGAGTGAACAGGCAACCTACAGAATGGGAGAAAATTTTTGCAATCTACTCATCTGACAAAGGGCTAATATCCAGAATCTGCAAAGAACTCAAACAAATATACAAGGAAAAAAACAAACAACCGCATCAAAAAGTGGGGAAAGGGTATGAACAGACATTTCTCAAAAGAAGACATTCATACAGCCAACAGACACATGAAAAAATGCACCATTCTTTTCAAGGAGCAGTTTGGTAGCACTGTTTTTGGGGAATCTGAGAATGGATATTTTGGATTGCATTGAAGCCTGTGATGACAAAGGGAATATCCTCAGATAAAAACTGAGGATATAGAAACAAAGATTCTGAAAAACAGCTTTGTTATGTGTGAATTCATCTTACAGAGTTTCACCACTCTTTTCATTGAGCAGTTTGACAACACTGTTTTCATGAAATCTGAAATAGGATATTTCGCTGTGCATTGAAGCCTATGGTGACAAAGGAAATATCCACAGATAAAAGCCCAAAAGGAAGCTTTCAGTGAAACTGCTTTGTGATGTGTGAATTCAGCTCACAGAGTTACACCATTCTTTTCATTGAAAAGTTTGCTAACAAGTTTTGCGTTTAATCTGCATGGGATATTGGGAATCGCATTGATTAAAATGGTGAAAAAGGAAATATCCTCATATAAAAACTAGAAAGAAGTTTTCTGAGAAACATCTTTGTGATATGTGAATTTATCTCAAAGAGTGACATCATTCTTTTCATGGAGCAGTCTGGTAGCACTGATTTTGGGGAATCTGAGAAGGGATATTTGGATTACATTGAAGCCTATGGAGTCAAGGAAAATATCCTCAATTAAAAACTAGAAAGAAGATTTCTGAGAAACTATGTCATATGTGAATTCATCTCACAGAGTTCCGCTGTTGTTTATATTGAGCAGTTTGATAACACTGTTTTCGTGGAATCTGCAATAGGATATTTTGGAGCACATTGAAGCGTATGGTGACAAAGAAAATATCCTCTGAGAAAAACCACAAAGAAGCTTTCTGTGAAACCGCTTGGTGATGTATGAATTCAACTCACAGATTCACACTTTTCTTTTTATGGAGCAGTGTGCTAACACTGTTTTTTCGGAATCTGCAAAGGGATATTTGTGAGAGGTTTGAGGTCTATGGTAAAAAAGGGACTATGCTCATATAAAAACTAGGAAGAAGATTTCTGAGAAACTGTTTGTGATGGGTCAATTCATCTCACAGAATTACACTGATCTTTTCATTGAGCAGTTTGCTAACAGTTTTCTTGGAATCTGCAATGTGGTATTTCGAAGCACATTGTAGCTTATAGTGATGAAGGAAATATTCTCACACAAAAAACAGAAGGAATCTTTTGGAAAAACCACTTTGTGATGTGCTAATACGTCTCACAGAGTTCACATTTCATTTCGTGGAGCTGTTTTGTAGCACTGTTTTTGGGGAAACTCAGAAGGGATATTTTGGATCACATTGATGTCTATGGTGACTAAGGAAATATCCTCAGATAAAACCTAGCAAGAAGCTTTCTGAGAAACTTCTTTCTGATGTGTGAATTCACCTCACAGAGATATACCTTTCTTTTCATGGAACAGTTTTCCAGCACTATCTTTGTGGAATCTTAGAAATATATTTTGAATTGCATTGAAGTTTATGGTGATAAAGGAAATATCCTCAGATAATAACTAGAAAGAAGCTTTCTGAGAAGCTGCTTTGTGATCAGTGAATTTATCTCAGAGGGTTACACTATTCTTCTCATTGAGGAGTTTGCTAACACTGTTTTCTTGGAATGTGCAATGGGATATTTTGGAGCACATTGAAGTTTATGGTGACAAAGGAAATAACCTCCTATAAAAAAAAGAAAGAAGCTTTCTGTGAAACTGATTTGTGATGTGTGAATTCATTTCACAGAGTTACACCATTATTTTCATTCACCGGTTTGGTAACATTGTTTTTGTGGAATCTGTAAAGGGCTATTTGGGAGCGTATTAAAGACTGGTGAAAAGGGAAATATCCTCAAATAATAACTAGAAAGAAGCATTCGGAGAAACTGTTTTGTGATGTGTGAATTCATCTCACAGATTTACCCCATTCTTTTCATTGAGCAGTCTGATAACACTCCTTTTGTGGAATATGCAATAGAATAGTTTGGAGCGCATTGAAGTCTATGGTGACAATGAAAATATCCTCAGATAAAAATCAAAAAGGAAGCTTTCTGAGAAACTGCTTTGTGATGTGTGAATTCATCTCACAGATTTAGACCGTTTTTTCCATTGAGAAGTTTGCTAACACTTTTTCCATTTAATTTGCAATGGGATATTCCAGAGGGCATTGAGGATTTGGTGAAAAAGGAAATATCCTCACATAAAAACTAAAAAGAAGGTTTCTGAGAAACAACTTTTAATGTGCGTATTCATCTCACAGAGTTACACCACTGTTTTCATGGAGCAGTGTGGTATCACTGTTTTTGATTAAACTGAAAAAGGATATATTGAATTGCATTGAAGCCTATGGTGACAAAGGAAATATCCTCAGGTAAACACTAGGAAGAAGTTTTTTGAAAAAGTTCCTTGTGATGACTGAATTGATCTCACACAGTTACACCTTTCTTTTCACGAAGCAGTTTGCTAACACTCCCTTCGTGGAATCTGCAAACAGATATTAGGGAATGCATTGAAGTCTTTAGTGAAAAAGAAAATATCCTCAGATTGAAACGAGAAAGAGATTTTGTGAAAAACTGCTTTTTGATGCATTAATTCATCTCATGGAGTTACACGATTTTTTTCATGGATCTGCTTGGTAGCACTGTTTTTGGGGAAGCTGAGATGGGATAATGTGGATTGCATTGAAGCCTACAGTGACAAAGGAAGTATCCACAGATAATAACTTAAAGAAGCTTTCTGAGGAAGTTCTTCATGACGTGTGAATTCATCTCACAGAGTTACACCTTTTTTTCATGGAGCATCTTGCTTACACTCTTTTCATGGAATCTGCAAACGGATATTTGGGAGTGCATTGAGGCATATAGTGAAAAAGGAAATATCCTCAGATAAAAACTAGAAAGAAGCTCTCTGAGAAACTGATTTGTGATGTGTGAATTCGTCTTGCAGTGTTACCCTGTACTTTCCATTGAGCAGTTTGCTAACACTATTTTCTTAGAATCTGCAATGTGATATTTCAGAGTGCCTTGAAACTTATGATGACAAAGGACATATCCTCAAATAAAATCTAGAAAGAAACATTCTGAGAAACTGCTTTCTGATTTGTTAATTTATCTCACAGAGTTACATGATTCTTTTCATGTAGCAGTTTGGTAGTACTGTTTTTTGGGAAACTGAGAAGGGATATTTTGGATTGCATTGAAGCCTGTGGTGACTAAGGAAATATCCTCAGATAAAAAGTAGAGAGAAGCTTTCTGAGAAACTTCTTTGTGATGTGTGAATTCGTCTCACAGAGGTAAAGCTTTCTTTTCATGGAGCAGTGTTGTAGCACTCTTTTTGGGGAATCTGAGAGGGGATAGTTGGAATTGCATTGAAGTGTACGGTGACAAAGGAAATATCCTCAGATAAAAACTAGAAAGAAGCTTTCTGAGAAAGTTCTCTGTGATGTGTGGATTCATCTCTCAGATTCACACTTTTGTTTTCATGGAGCAGTTTGCTAACATTGTTTTTGTGGAGTCTACAAAGGGATATTTGGGAAAACATTGAAGCCTGTGGTGAAAAAGGAAATATCCCCAGATAAAAACCGGAAAGAAATTTCTGAGAAACTGCTCTGTGATGTGTGAATTCATCTCACAGAATTACAGCATTCTTTTCATTTTGCAGTATGCTAACAATGTTTTCCTGTAATATACAATAGGATATTTCAGAGTGCTTTGAACCCTATGGTGACAAAGTAAATATCCTCAGATAAATAGCAAAAGTAACCTTTCTGAGAGACTACTTTTTGATGTGTGAATTCGTTTCACAGAGTTACACTGTTCCTTTTTTTTTTTTTTTTTTTTTTTTTTTTGAATCTGCAATGGTATATTTTCAAGCTCTTTGAATCTTAGGGTGACAAAGGAAATAGCCTCAGAACAAAACTAGAAAGAAGCTTTCTGAGAAACCTCTTCATGATTTGTGAATTCATCTCACAGAGTTACACGAACTTTTCAAGGAGCACTTTGGTAGCACTGTTTTTCTGGAATCTCAGAAGTAATACTTTACACTACATTGAAGTCTATAGTGACAAAGTAAATATCCTCAGGAAAAAAAAAAAAAAACTAGAAAGAAGTTTCCCTCGAAACTGCTTTGTGATTTATGAATTCATCTCACAGAGGTACACCTTTCTTTTCATTTAGCATTTTGGTGGCAATGTTATTGGTTAATCTGAGAAAGGATATTTTGGATCACATTGAAACCTATGGTGACAAAGGAAATACCCTCGGATAAAAACAAGAAAGAAATGTTCTGAGAAACTTCTTTGTGTTGTGAGAATTCATCTCACAGAGTTATACATATCTTTTCATGGAGCAGTCTACCTACACTGTTTTTGTGGAATCTACAAAGGCATATATGGGAGTGCATTGAGACCTATGGTGAAAAAGAAAATATCCTCAGATAAAAACTAGAAAAAAGCTATCTGAGAAACTGCTTTGTGATCTGTGAATTCATCTCACATCGGTACACTGTTCTTTTCATTGAGCAGTTTGCTAACACTGTTTTCTTGCAACATGCAATGTGATATTTTGGAGCACACAGATGATCATGGTGACAAAGGAAATATCCTCATATAGAAGTAGAAAGATGCTTACTGAGAAACCACTTTGTGGTGTGTTAATTCATCTCACAGAGTTACATGATTATTTTCATTTAGTCATTTGGTTGCACTGTTACTGGGGAATCTGAGAAGGGATATTACGGATTGCATTGAAGCCTGTGATGACAAAGAAAATATCCTCAGATGAAAACTAGAAAGAAGGTTTCTGAGAAAGTTCTTTGTGATGTGTGAATTCACCTAACAGACTTACACCATTCTTTACATTTAACAGTTTAATAACCCTGTTTTTATGGAATCTGCAACAGGATATTTGGGAGTACGTTGAATCCTATGGTGACAAAGGAAATATCTTCAGATAATAAACCAAAAATAAGCTTTCTGAGAGATTGCTTTGTGATGTGTGAATTGATCTCACAGAGTTACACTTTTCTATTCATTGAGCAGTTTACTAACACTGTTTTCTTGGAATCTGCAATGGGATATTTCGGAATGCATTGAATCTTTTGGTGACAAAGTCAAAATCCTCAGACAAAAAGTAGAAAGAAGCTTCCTGGGAAACTGCTTTGTGATGGGTCAATTTATGTCACAGAGTTACATCATTCTTTTCATGGAGCAGTTTTTTAGCACTGTTTTGTGGGATCTGCAGAGGGATATTTGGTAGCACATAGAGGCCTAAGTTGATAAAATAAAATTCTTCAGGTAACAACTGGAGAGAAGCATTTGGAGAAACTCCTTTGTGATATGTGTATTCATCTCATAGAGATAAACATTTCTTTTTAGATACCACTTTTACAACACTGTTTTTGTGATGTCTCAAAAGGGATATTTTGGAGCACATTGAAGCCCATGGTGGAAAAGAAAATATCCTCATGTAAAAACTAGAAAGAAGCTTTCTGAGAAACCACCTTGTTATGTGTTAATTCATCTCTCTGCATAACACGATTCTTTTCATGGAGCAGTTTGGTAGCACTGTTTTTGGGGAATCTGAGAAGGGATATTTTGGATCGAATTGAAGCCTATGGTGACAAAAAGTTATATCCTCAGATAAAATCTAAAAAGAAGCTTTCTGAGAAACTGCTTTGTGATGTGTGAATTCATCTCACAGAGTTACACGGTTCTTTTCATTCAGCAGTTTGCTAACAATGTTTTCTTGGAATATGCAATAGGATATTTGGGAGCAAATTGAAGCCTATGGTGAAAATGGAAATATCCTTAGATAAAAACCATAAAGAAGCTTTCTGAGAAACTGCTTTGTGATGAATGAATTCATATCACAGAGTTACACTGTTCTTTTCATTGAGCAGATTGCTAACACTATTATCTTGGAATTGGCAATGGGATATTTTTGAGAACATTGAAGCTTAGGGTGACAAAGGAAATATCCTCTGACAATAACTAAAACGAAGCTTTCTGAGAACCTACTTTGTGATTTTTGAGTTTATCTCGCAGAGTTACATGATTCTTTTCATAGAACACTTTGATCTCATTGTTTTTATGGAATCTTCAATGTTGAAAAAGGAAATATCCTCAGATTTAAACTAGAAAGAAGCAGATGGTGGAAAAGAAAATATCCTCAGATAAAAACTAGAAAGAAGCTTTCCAATAAATTCCTTTGTGATGGGTGAATTCATCACACAGAGTTACACCTTTGTTTTCTTTGAGCAGTTTGGTAACACCGTTATTATGGAATCTACAAAGGGATAATCAGGAGCTCCTAGAGGCCTACAGTGAAAAATGAAATAATTTCTGATAAAAACTGGAGAAAAGCTATGCAAGTAACAGTTTTTTGATGGGTTAATTCATGTAATGGAGTTTAAGCTTTTTTTTTGATTGAGCAGTTTGGCGTCACTGTTTTTCTGGTATCCGAGAAGAGATATTTGGGAGAACATTGACGCCTATGGTGAAAACGGAAATATCCACAGATTTGAACTAGAAAGAATCTTTCTGAGAAATTGCTTTTTGATAAGTGAATTCCTCTCACAGAGTTACACCTTTCTTTTCATTGAGCAGTTTGATAACACTGTTTCGTGGAATCTGCAAAGGGATATTTGGGCACGCATTGAGTCCAATGGCAAAAAGGAAATATCTTCATGTAAAAACTGCAGAGAAGCTTTCTCAGAAACTCCTTTGTGATATGTGCATTCATCTCATAGAGCTAAACGTTTCTGTTAAGGGAGCACTTTGGCATCATTCTTTTTGTGGTGTCTTAGAAGGGATATTTGGGAGTACATTGAAGAACATGGTGGAATAGGAAATATCATCAGAAAATAAGCTTTCTGAGAGATTGCTTTGTGATGTGTGAATTGATCTCACACATCACAAAGCAAATTAGTTTCTAATTTTTTTCCTGTGAAACTACTTCTTGGTGGGTGAATTCATCTCACATAGAGAAGCAATTCTTTTCATTGTGCAGTTTGGTAGCACTGTTGTTGTGTAATCTCCAGTGGGATATTTGGGAATGCATAGAGGCCTAAGGTGAAAAAGAAAATTCTTCAAGTAAAAACTGGAGAGAACCTTTTGGAGAAAATCCTTTGTGATATGTGCATTCGTCTCACAGAACTAAACGCTTCTGTTGGGAGAGCACTTGGGCATCACTGTTTTTGTGGTGTTACAGACAGGAAACTTTGGAGTGCATTGAAGCCTATGGTGGAAAAGGAAATATCCTCAACTAAAAACTACACAGAATCTTCCTGAGAAACTGCTATGTGATGGGTCAATTTATCTCACAGAGTTACATCTTTCTTTTCATGGAGCTGTTTGTTAGCACTGTTTTTGTGGAATCTGCAGAGGGATATTTTGGAGTGCATAGGGGTCTGAGGTGAAGAAAGAAATTTCCTTAGGTAACAACTGGAGAGAAGCTTTTGGAGAAACTCTTTTGTTATGTGTGCATTCATCTCATAGAGCTCTACATTTCTGTTGAGGGAGCACTTTGACATCACTGTTTTTGTGGTGTCTGAGAAGGGATATTTAGGAGCGCCTTGAGGCCTATGGTGAAAAAGGATATATCCTCAGACAAAAATTAGAAAGAAGCTTTCTGACAAATTGCTTTGTGGTGTGCTAATTCATCTCACAGGGCTGCATGATCCTTTTCTAGGAACAGTTTAATAACTCTGTTTTGGGGGAATCTGAGAAGGGGAATTTTGGATCACGTTGAAGCCTATGGTAACAAAGGAAATATCCCCAGATAAAAACTAGAAAGAAGATTTCTGAGAAAGTTATTTGTGATGTGTGAATTCCTCTCACCAAGTTACACCTTTCTTATCATGGAGCTGTTTGCTAAACCTGTTTTTGTGGAATCTGCAAAAGGACATTTGGGAGCGCATTGTGGCCTATGATAACGAAGGAAATAACCTCAGATAAAAGCTAGAAAGAACTTTCTGAGAAACTGTTTTGTGATATGTGAATTCATCTCACAGAGTTACACTGTTCCTTTCATTGAGAGGTTTGCTAACACTGTTTTCTTGTAATCTGCAATGGGATATGTCAGAGCGCATTGAAGATAATGGTGAAAAAGAAAATATCCTCAGAAAAAATAAGAAAGAAACTTTCTGAGAAACTGCTTTAGGATTTTTGAATTCATCTCACAGAGTTACATGATTGTTTTCATGGATCAGTTTTATATCTTTGTTTCTGTGGAAACTGAGAATGGATATTATGGATACCATTGAAGCCTAAGGTGACAAAGGAATTATCCTCATATAAAAACAAGAAAGAAGCTGTCTGAGAAAAATATTTGTGATGTGTGAATTCATCCCAGAGAGTTATACCTTTCTTTTCATGGAGTACTTTGCTAATGCTGTTTTTGTGGAATGTGCAAAGGTATATTTGGGAGTGCATTGAGTGTTATGGTGAAAAAGGAAATATCCTCAGATAATAACTAGAAGGAAGCATTCTGAGAATCTGCTTTTTGATGTATGAATTCATCACACAGTGTTACACTGTTCTTTCCATTTAGCAGCCTGTTTACACTGTTTTCTTGGAATCAGCAATGGGATATTTTAGAGCACATTGAAACTTATGGTGACAAAGGAAATATCTTCGTATGAAAATTAGTAAGAAGCTTTCTGAGAAACTGCTTTGAGTTGTATTAATTCATATCACTGAATTACACAATTCTTTTTGTGAATCAGTTTTGTAGCAACATTTTTGGGTAAAGTGAGAAGGGATATTTTGGATTGCATGGAAGATTATGGTTGACTAAGGAAATATCCTCAGATTAAAAACTAGAAAGAAACTTTCTGAGAAAGTTCTTCATGATGTGTGAATTCATCTCACAGAGTTACACCTTTCTTTTCATGGAGCAGTTTGCTAACAGTGTTTTCGTGGAGTCTCCAAAGGCATATTTGGGAGTGCATTGAGGTCTAAAGTGAAAAAGGAAATATCTTCAGATAAAAACTAGAAAGAAACTTTCTGAGAAACTGCTTGGTGATGTGTGAATCCATCACACAGCGTTACACTGTACTTTTCATTGAGCAGTTTGCTAACACTGTTCTCTTGGAATCTGCAATGGAATATTTCGGAGTACATTGTGGCTAATGGTGACAAAGAAAATATTCTCAGAGAAAAACTAGAAGGAAGCTTTCGGAGAAACTGCTTTGTGATGTGTGAATTCATGTCATGGAGTTACATGATTTTTTTCATGCAGCTGTTTGTTAACACTTTTTTGGGGGAATCTGAGAAGGACTATTGGATCGCATTTTGGCCTTTGGTGACAATGAAAACTATGGAAAAACTAGAAAGAAAGTTTCTGAGAAAAAGCTTTGAGATGTGTTAGTTTATCTCACAGCATTACACGATTTCTTTCATGGAGCAGTTTTATATCTCTGTTTTTGGGGAATCTGAGATGGGATATTTTGGATCATATTGAAGATTATGGTGACAAAGGAAATACCATGTATAAAAACTTGAAACAAGCTGTCTGAGAAACTGCTTTGTGATATGTGAATTCTTCTCTGAGTTGCACCTTTCCTTTCATGGAGCAGTTTGCTAACACTGTTTTCGTGGAATCTGTAATGAGATATTACAGAGTGCATTGAAGCTTATGGTGACAAAGTAAATATACTCATAAGAAAGCTAGAAGGAAGCTTTCTGCAAAACCACTTTATGATGCATTAGATCAGCTCATGGACTTACATGATACTTTCCATGGATCAGTTTTGTAGCCCTGTTTTTGGAGAATCTGAGAAGGGATAACTTTGATCGCATTGAAGCCTGTGGTGACAAAGGAAATATCCTGAAATACTAACTATAAAGAAGCTTTCTGAGAAACTTCCTTATGATGTGGGAATTCATCTCACAGTGTTACACCTTTCTTTTCATGCAGCAGTGTGCTAACACTGCTTTTGTGGAGTCTGCAAAGGGATATTTTGGAGCGAATTGAGGCCTATATTGAAAAAGGAAATGTGCTTAGATAAAAACCAGAAAGAAGCTTTCTGAGAAACTGCTTTGTGACATGTGAATTCATCTCACAGAGAAACACTGTCCTTTTCATTTAGCAGTCTACTAACACTGTTTCTTTGGAACCTGTCATGGAATATTTCGGAGTACATTGAAGCTTAAGGTGACAAAATATCTTCATATAAAAGCTAGAAAGAAGCTTTCTGAGAAACCACTTTGTGATGTGCTAATTCATCTCACAGATTTACACAATTGTTTTCATGTATCAGTTTGGTAGTACTGTTTTTGAGGAAACTAAGAAGGAATACTTTCAGTCTCATTGAAGTCTTTCGTGACTAAGGAAAAACACTCAGGTAAAAATTAGAACAAACATTTCTGAAAAAGTTCTTTTTGATGTGCGAATTCACCTCACTCTGTGACATCTTTCTTTTCAGTGATCTGTTTGCAGACACTGTTTTTGTGGAATGAGGAAAGGGATATTTGGGAGTGCATTGTGGCCTAGAGTGAAAAAGGCAATATCTTCAGATAAAAATTAGAAAGAGGCCGGGCGCGGTGGCTCAAGCCTGTAATCCCAGCACTTTGGGAGGCCGAGACAGGCGGATCACGAGGTCAGGAGATCAAGACCATCCTGGCTAACACGGTGAAACCCTGTCTCTACTAAAAACTACAAAAACTATCCGGGCGACGTGGCGGTGCCTGTAGTCCCAGCTACCTGGGAGGCTGAGGCAGGAGAATGGCGTGAACCCGGGAGGCGGAGCTTGCAGTGAGCTGAGATCCGGCCACAGCATTCCAGCCTGGGTGGAAGGGGGAGACTCTTTCAAAAAAAAAAAAAAAAAAAAAAAATAGAAAGAAACTTTCTGAGAAACTGCTTTGCAATGTGTGAATTCATCACAAAGATCTATACCATTCTTTTCATTGAGCAGTTTGATGACATTTTTTTGTGGAATCTGCAATAGGACATTTTGGCATGAATTGAAGCCTATTGTGACAAAGGAATTATCCTCAGATGAAAACCATGAAGGAGCTTTCTGAGAAACTGCTTTGTGATGTGTTAATTCATCTTACTGCGTTACACGTATCTTTTCATGGATTAGTCTGTTAAAGCTGTTTTCATGGAACCTGAAAAAGGATATATTGGATTGCATTGAAGCTTATGTTGACAATGGAAATATCCTCAGATAAAAACTAGAAAGAAGATTTCTGAGAAAGTTCTCCATGATGTGAGAGTTCATGTCACAGAGATACACCTTTCTTTTCATGGAGCAGTTTGCTATCACAGTTTTCGTGGAATCGGCAGAGAGATGTTTGGGAGCTCATTGAGGCCTGCAATGAAAATTGAAATATCCCAATAGAAAAACTAGAAAGAAGCTTCCTGAGAAATTGCTTTGTGATGTGTGAATTCATCTTACAGAGTTACACTGTTCTTTTCATTCAGCAGTTTGATAACACTGTTTGCTTGGAATCTACAATGACATATTTCACAGCATATTGAGCTTATGGTGAAAAATTAACAATCCTCAGACAAAAACAAGAGAGAAGCTTTCTGAAAAATTGCTTTGTGTGGTGTTAATTCATCTCACAGGGTTACACGATTCTTTTCATGGATCAGTTTGGTAGCACTGTTTTGGGGGAATCTAAGAAGGGATATTTTGGATTGCATTGAAGTGTATGGTGACTAAGGAAATATCCTCAGATAAAAGTGAGAAAGAAGCTTTCTGAGAAAGTTCTTTATGATGTGTGAATTCATCTCACAAAGCTATACCTTTATTTTCATGGAGCAGATTGTTAACACAGTTTTCATTTAATCTGGAAATGGATATTTGGGAGTCCATTGAGGCCTGTAGTAAAAAAGGAAATATCCTCAGAAAAAAACTAGATAGAAGCTTTCTAAGAAACTGCTTTGTGATGTGAGAATTCATCTCACAGAGATACACCAAACTCTTCCTTGAGCAGTTTGCTAACACTGTTATCGTGGAATTTGCAAAGAGATATTTGGGAGTACATTCAGGCCTAGAGTGAAACAGCAAACACCCTCAGATAAAAGCCAAAAAGAAGTTTTCTGAGAAACTGCTTTGTGATGTGTGAAGTCATCTCACAGAGTTACACTGTTCATTTCTCTGAGCAGTTTGCTAATATGTTTTCTTGGAATCTGCAATGTGATATTTCAGAATGCATTGAAGCTTATGGTGACAAAGGAAAATCCTCAGATAAAAACTAGAAAGAAGTTTTCTGAAAATCTGATATCTGATGTGTCATTTCATCACACAGAGCTACACTTTCCTACCATGGAGCAGTTTTTTAAGACTATTTTTATGGAATCTGAAATGGGATATTTTGGATTGCATTGAAGTCTATGCTGACAAAAGAAATATCCTCAGATAAAAAGGAGAAAAAAGCTTTCCGAGAAACTGCTTTGTGATGTGTGAATTCATCTCACAGAGTTACACTGTTCTTTTCATTGAGCAGTTTGCTAGCTATGTTTTCTTGGATTCTGCAATCGGATATTTTGGAGCACATTGTAGCTTATGGTGACAAAGGAAATATCCTCATTAAAAAACTAGAAGGAAGCATTCTGAGAAACCACTTTGTGATGTGCAAATTCATATCACAGAGTTCACGATTCTTTTCATGGAACAGTTTGGTAGCACTGTTTCTGGGGAATCTGAGAAGGGATATTTTTAATCGCTTTGAAGTCTATGGTAACTAAGGAAATATCCTCAGATAATTACTTGAAAGAAGCTTCGTGACAAACTTGTTTCTGATGTGTGAATTCACCTCACAGGGATACGACTTTCTTTCAAGGAACAGTTTCCAGCAGTATTTTTGGGGAATTTAAGAAGGTATATTTTGAATTCCATTGAAGCCTGTGGTGACAAAGAAAATATCCTCAGATAATAACTAGAAAGAAGCTTTCTGAGAAACTGATTTGTAATGTGTGAATACATCTTACAGAGTTACACTGTTCTTTTCATAAAGCAGTGTGCTAACACTGTTTTCATTCAAAATGCAAGAGGATGTTTCAGAGCACATTGAGGCCTATGGTGACAGAGGAAATATCCTCAGATAAAAAGCAAGAAGATGCTTCTGAGAAACCTCTTTGTGATGTGTGAATACATCTCACAGTGTTACAATGTTATTTTCATCGAGCAGTCTGCTAACACTGTTTTCTTGGAATATGTAAAGGGATATTCACAGTGCTTTGAAGCTTATTGTGACAAAGCAAATATCCTCAGAGAAAAACTAGAAAGAAGTTTTCTGAGAAACTGCTTTCTGATGTGTGAATTCATCTCACAGGGTACAAGTTTCTTTCCATGGAGCACTTTGCTGACACTATTTTTATGAAATCTGCAAAGGGATAATGGGGAGCGCGTTGAGGCCTATGGCGAAAAGGAAATATCTTCAGATAAAAACTAGAAAGAAACTTTCTGAGAAATTGCTTTGTGATGTGTGAATTCATCTCTCAGAGTTACACTGTTCTTTTCATTGAGGAGTTTGATAACGCTCTTTTCTCGGCATCTGCAATGGGATATTTTGGAGTGCACTGAAGTTTATTTTGACAAAGGGAATATCTTCAGGCAAAAACAAAAAGAATGTTTCTGAGAAACATCCATGTGATGTGTGACTTCATCTCACAGAGTTAAACCACTGTTTTCATGGAGAAGTTTGGTAGCACTGTTTTTGGGGAATCTGAGCAAATAATTTTGAATCATCTTGAACCCTTGGTGACAAAGGAAATATCTTCAGAAAAAAACTAGAAAGAAGCTTTCTAAGAAACTTGTATGTGATGTGTGAATTCATCTCACCGAGGTACACCATTCTTTTCATGTAGCAGTTTGCTAACACTGTTTTATTGGAATCTGCAAAGGGATATTTTGGAGCACATTGAGGACTATAGTGAAAAAGGAAATATCCTCAGATAAAAACTGGAAAGAATTTGTCTGAGAAACTGCTTTGTGATGGGTGAATTCACTCACAGAGTTACACCATACTTTTCGTTGGGCTGTCTGAAAATACTGGTTTTGTGGAATCTGTAATAGGATATGTGGGAGTGCATTAAAGTCTATGGTGCCAAAGGAAATATCCTCAGATAAAAACTGAAAAGAGGCTTTCTGAGAATCTGCTTTGTGATGAGTAAACTCATCTCACAGATTTACACCATTCTTTTCATTAAGCACTATGCTACCACTCTTTTCGTGGAATCTGCAATAGGATATTTTGGAGCGCATTGAAGCCTATGGTGAAAAATGAAATATCTTGAAATAATAACTAGCAAATAACTTTCTGAGAAACTGCTTAGTGATGTTTGAATCATCTCACAGAGTTACACTGTTGTTTTGATGGAGCAGTTTGCTACCACTGTTTTCTTGGAATCTGCAATAGGATATTTCAGAGCACATTGAAGCTTATTTTGAAAAAGGAACTATCCTCAGACAAAAACTAGAAAGAAAGTTTCAGAGAAACACATTTGTAATGTATGAGTTCATCTCACAGATTTACACCACTGTTTTCATGGAGAAGTTTGGTAGCACTGTTTTTGGGGAATCTGAGAAGAGATATTTTGAATCACCTTGAAGCCTATGGTGACAAAGGAAACTTTTTAGAAAAAAAACTGGAAAGAAGCTTTCTAAGAAACTCGTTTGTGATGTGTGAATTCATCTCACCAAGGTACATCATTCTTTCCATGTAGTAGTTTGCTAACACTGTTTTCATGGAATATGCAAAGGAATATTTGGGAGCACTTTGAGGACTATAGTGAAAAAGGAAATATCCTCAGATAAAAACTAGAAAGAACATTTCTGAGAAGCTGCTTTGTGACGTGTGAATTCATTTCACAGAGTTACACTGAACTTTTCTTTAGGCAGTCTGGTAACACTGGCTTCATGGAATCTGTAATAGGATACTTGGGAGCACATTGAATCCTATGGTGACAAAGGAAATATCTTCAGATAAAAACCGAATAGAAGCTTTCTGAGAATCTGCTTTGTGATGTGTCAATTCATCTCACAGAATTACACCATTATTTTCATTGAGTAGTATGCTAACACTCTTTTCATGAAATGTGCAATAGGATATTTTGGAGCACATGAGGCCTGTAGTGAAAAAGGAAATATCCTCAGATAAAAACTAGAAATAAACTTTCTGAGAAACTGCTTTGTGATATGTGAATTCACCACACAGAGTTACACTGTTATTTTCATTGAGCTGTTTGATAACACTGTTTTCATGGAATCTGCAATAGGATATTAGGGAGGGCATTGAAGCCTATGGTGAAAAAGGAAGCATCCTTAGATAAAAAGCAAAAGGAAGCTTTCTGCTATACTTCTTTTTGATGTTTGAATTCATCTCACAGAATTACACTGTTCTTCTCATTTATCAGTTTGGTAACACTGTTTTTTTTGGAATCTGCAATGGGATATTTTGGAGCACACGGAAGCTTATGGTGACAAAGAAAATATCCTCATATAAAAAGTAGAAAGAAGATTTCTGAGAAACCACATTGTGATGAGTTAAATTATCTCAAAGAGTTACTTGATTCTTTTCATTTAGGAGTTCGGTTGCACTGTTTTTGGGAAATCTGAGAAGGGATATTTGGGATCGCATTGAAGCCTATGGTGACAAAGTAAATATCCTTAGATAAAAACTACAAAGAAGCTTTCTGAGAAAGTTCTTTGTGATATGTGAATTCACCTAATAGACTTACACCATTCTATACATTGAGCACTTTGGTAACCCTGTTTTCATGGAATCTACAACAGGATATTTGGGAGCACATTGAATCCTTTGGTGACAAAGGAAATATCCTCAGATAATAAAGCAAAAAGAAGCTTTCTGAGAGATTGCTTTGGGATGTGGGAATTGATAGCACAGTTACACTGTTCTTTTCATTGAGCAGTTTACTAACACTGTTTTCTTAGAATCTGCAATAGGATATTTGGGAGCACATTGAAACCTATGGTGACAAAGAAATACCCTAAGATAAAAACGAAAAAGATGCTTTTTGAGAAACTGCTTTTGATGTGTAAATTCATCTCACAGAGTTACACTGTTTTTTTAATGAACAGTTTGAAAACACTGTTTTCATGGAATATGCAATACGATATATTTTAGCACATTGAAGCCTATGTTGACAAAGGAAATACCCTCAGAAAAAAAAAGAAGGAAGTTTTATATGAAACTGCTATGTGATGTGTGAATTCATCTCCCAGAGTGACACGGTTTTTGTCATTGAGCAGTTTGCAGAAACTGTTTTCTTAGAATCTGCAATGGGATATTTCAGAGCACATTGAAGCTTATGATCACAAAGGAAATATTCTCAGATAAAAACCAGACAAAAGCTATCTGAGATGTTTATTTGTGATCTGTGAATTCAACTCACAGAGTTTGAGGTTTCTTTTCTTGGAGCAGTTTGCTAGCACTGTGTTCGTGGAATCTACAAAGGGATATTTGAAAGTGCATTGAAGCCTATGGTGAGAAAGGAAATATCCTCAGATAAAAACCAAAAAGAAGCTTTTGGAGAGATTGTTTTATGATATATCAATTGATCTCACAGATTTACACTGTTCTTTTCATTGAGAAGTTTACTAACAGTGTTTTCTTGGAATATGCAGTGAGATATTTCAGAGCACATTGAAACATAGGATGACAAAAGAAATATCCTCATGTAAAAACTAGAAAGAAGGCTTCTCAGGAAATGTTTTGTGATGTGTGAATTAATCTCACAGAGTTACAGGATTATTTTCATGGAGCAGTTTGATATCACAGTTTTGGGGGAATCTGAGAAGGGATATTTTGGATCGCATTGAAGCCTATGGAGACAAAGGAAATATCCTCAGACAAAAATAGAAGGAAACACTCTGAGAAAGTTCTTTGTGTTGCCTGACGTGATCTCAAGGAGTTACAGCTTTCTTTTCATCAAGGAGTTTGCCAACACTGTTTTCATGGAAACTGCAATGGGATATTTGGGAGCACATTGAGACCTACATTGAGAAAGGAACATCCACAGATAAAAACTAGAAAGAAGCATTTTGAGAAACTGCTTTCTGTTGTGTGAATTCTACTAACAGAGTTACACATCTCTTTTCATACAGTATTTTGCTAACACTGTTTTTGTGGAATCTGCAAAGCGATATATGGGAACGACTGGGTGCCTATGGTGAAAAAGAAAATATCCTCAGATAAAAAGCAAAAAGATGCTTTGTGATGTGTGAACTCATCACTCATAGTTTCACGGTTCTCAACGAACAGTTTGCTAACACTGCTTTCATGGAATCTACAAAGGGATATTTGGGAGAGCATGGAAGCCTATATTGTAAAAGGAAATATCCTCAGATAAAAACCAAAAAGAAGCTTTCTGAGAAACTGCTTTGTGATGTGTGAATTCATCTCATGGACTTATGCTGTTGTTTTCATTTATCACTTTGCTAACACTCTTTTCTTAGATTCTGCAAAGTGATATTTCCGAGCACATTGAATCTTATGGTGACAAAGGATATATCCTCATATAAAAATAGAAAGAAGCATATTGAGAAAAAACTTTATGATATGTTAATTCATCTCAGAGTTACACAATTCTTTTCATGGATCAGTTTGGTAACACTGTTTTTGGGGAATCTGAGAAGGGATAGTTTTGATCATCTTGAAGCCTATGGTGACAAAGGAAATATGCTCAGATAAAAACTAGAAAGAAGCTTTCTGAGAAAGTTTTTGGTGATGTGTGAATTCATCTCACAGAGTTACGTCTTTCTTTTCATGGAGGACTTTGCTAATATTGTTTTCGTGGAATCTGCAAAGGGATATTTGGGAGCGCATTGAGGACTAGGAAATATCCTCAGATAAAAACTAGAAAGAAGCTTTCCGAGAAACAATTTTGTGATGTGTGAATTCATCTCACAGAGTTACACCACCCTTTTCAGGAGCAGTTTGTTATCACTGCTTTTGGGGAATCTGAGAAGGGATATTCTGGACTGCGTTGAACCATAAGTTGAGAAAGGAAATACCGTCAGATAAAACCTAGAAAGAAGCTTTCCACAAAAGTTGATGTGTGAATTCATCTCACAGAATTTCACCTTTCATTTCATGGAGCATTTTGCTAACACTGTTTTTGTTGAATTTGAAAAGAGATATTTGGGAGCACATTGAGGATTATAGTGAAAAAGAAAATATCCTCACATAAAAATTAGAAAGAGCCTTTCTGAGAAACTCCTTTGTGATGTGGGAATTCATATCACAGAGATACACTGATCTTTTCATTGAGAAGTTTACTCATACTGTTTCTGTGGAATCTGCAGAAGGATATTTGGGAGTGCACTGAAGCCTATGATGACAAAGGAAATATCCTCAACTGAAAAAACAAAAAAAAGTTTTCTGAGAAACTGCTTTGTGAGGAGACAATCTATCTCACAGAGTTGCACTGTTGTTTTCATTAAGCGGTTTGCTAAAACAGTTTTCTTGGAATTTTCAATGGTATATTTCATAGTGCATTGAAGCTTTTGGTGACAAAGTAAATACTATCATATAAGAACTAGAAAAAAGCTTTCTGAGAAACTGATTTGTGATGTGCTAATTCATCTAAGAGGGTTACACGATTCTTTCCATGGATCAGTTTTGTAGCACTGTTTTGGGGTAATCTGAGAAGGAATATTTTGGATCACATTGAAGCCTATGGTAACAAAAGAAATATCTTCAAGTAAAAACTAGAAAGAAAATTTCTGAAAAAGTTCTTTATGGTGTGATAATTCACCTCCAAGAGTTACACCTTTATTTTCATAGAGTAGTTTGCTAATACTGTTTAACAGGGTTCACAAAGGGACATTTGTGAGTGCATTGAGGCCTAAGGTGAAAAAGGAAATATCCTCTGACAAAAACTAGAAAGAAGCTTTCTGAGAAACTGCTTTCTGAGGTATGAATTCATCTCACAGTGTTACACTGTTCTTTTCATCGAGCAATTTGTGAACACTCTTTTCTTGGAGTGCATTGAAGCTTATGATGACAAAGGAAATATCCTCATATAAAAACTATAAAGAATTGTTCTGAGACACTGCTGTGTGATGTGTTAATTCATCTCAAAATGTTACATGATCCCTTTCAATCACCATGTTGGTAGCAGTGTTTTTGGGGAGTATGAGAAGAGAAGGGATATATTGTATGATACTTAAGCCTATGGTGAGAAAGAAAATAACATCAGGAAAAAAACTAGAATGAAGCTTTCTGAGAAAGTATTTTCTGATGTGTTAATTCATCCCACAGAGTTACGCCTTTATTTTCATGGAGTAGCTTGCAAACACTGTTTCCCTGGAATCTACAAAGTGACATTTGTGAACGCATTGAGGCATATGGTGAAAAAGGAAATATCCTCAGATGTAACTAGAAAGAATCATTCTGAGAGACTGCTTTGGGATGTTTGAGTTCATCTCCCAAAGTTACACCATTCTTTTCATGGAACAGTTTGGTAGCACTGTTTTTGGGAATTCTGAGAATGGATATTTTGGATTGCATTGAAGTCTAAGGTGACAACGGAAATATCCTCAGATAAAAATTAAAAAGAAGCTTTCTGAGAAAGTTCTTTGTGATGTGTGAATTCATCTTACAGATTTACAACTTTCTTATAATTAAGCAGTGTGCTAACACTGTTTTTGCTTAATCTGCGCAGGGATATTTGGGAGTGAATTGAGGCCTATAGAGAAAAAGCAAATATTCTCAGATAAAAACTAGGAAGAAGATTATTTCTGAAAAATTGTTTTGTTATGTGTGAATTCATCTTACAATGTTGCACCATTCTTTTCATTGAGCAGTTTGCTCACACTGGTTTCAGGGAATCTGAAAGGGGATTTTTGGCAGTGCTTCGAAGCCTATGTTCACAGAGGAAATAAGTTTTCTGAGAAACTGCTTTGTGATGTGCTAGTTCAACTCACTGTGTTACACGATTCTTCTCATGGATCAGTTGGGTAGCACCGTTTTTAGGTTATCTGAGAAGGGATATTTTGGATCACATTGAAGCCTATGGTGGCAAAGGAAATATCCACAGATAAAAACTAGAAAAAAGCTTTCTGAGAATGTTCTTTGTGACGTGTGAATTTATCTCACAGAGTTACATTTTTCTTTTCATTGAGCAGTTTACTAACACTGCTTTTGTGGAATCTGCAAAGAGATATTTGGGAGCACATTGAAGTCTATGGTGTAAAAGGGAGTATCCTCAGATTAAAACTAGAAAGACGCGTTCTGAGAAACTGCTTTGTGATATATGAATTCTTCTCACAGAGCCACATTGTTGTTTTCACTGAGCAGTTTGCTAACACTGTTGTGTGGTATCTGCAATGGGATATTTGGGATTGCATTGAAGCCTATGATGACAAAGGAAACATCCTCAGATAAAAACCAAAAAGAAGTTTTCTGAGAAATTGATTTGTGATGTGTGAATTCAACTCACAGAGTTACACTTTTCTTTTCATTGAGCAGTAGGCTAACACTGTTTTCTTGGAATCTGCAATGGGATATTTCAGAGCGCATTGGAGCTTATGGTGACAAAGGAAATATCGTTATATAAAAACCAAGAGGACGATTTCTGAGAAACTTCTTTGTGATGCTTTAATTCCTCTCACAGAGATAAACGATCCTTTTCATGGTTTAGCTTGGTAGCACTTTTTTTGGTGAGTCTGAGAAGAGATATTTTGGATCACACTGAAGCCTATGGTGACAAAGCAATATCCTCATATAAAAACTAGAAAGAAGCTTTCTGAGAAGTTCTTTGTGATGTGTGAATTCATCTCACAGAATTACACCTTTCTTTTCATGGAGCAGCATGCAAACACTGTTTTCATGGAATCTGCAATGGGATAGTCCGGAGCACATTGAGGCCTATAGTGAAAAAGGAAATATCCTCAGATAAAAACTAGAAAGAAACTTTCTGAGAAACAGTTTTGTGATATTTGAATTCATCTTACAGAATTACACCATTGCATTCATTGAGCAGTTTCCTAACACTGTTTTCCTGGAATCTTCTATAGGATATTTGGGAGTGCTTTGAAGCCTATGGTGACAAAGGAAATTTCCTCAGACAAAAACCAAAAAGAAACTTTGTGAGAAACTGCTCTATGATGTGTGAATTCATCTCACAGATTTACACCTTTCTTTTTGTGGGGTGGTTTGTTAACACTATTTTCCTGGAATCTGCAAAGGGATGTTCGTGAGTGCTTTGAGGCAAAAGGTGAAAAAAGAAATATCCTCACACAAAAACTAGAGAGATGCTACTTGAGAAACTGCTTTATGATATGGGAATTCATCTCACAAAGTTACACAATTCTTTTCATGGAGCAGTTTGGTAGCACTGTTTTTGGGGATTCTGAGAATGGATATTTTGGTTCTAACTGAAGTCTATGGTGAAAAAGGAAATAATTTCAGATAAAAACCAGAAGGAAACTTTCTGAGAAACTGCATTGTGATGTGTGAATTCATCTCACAGAGGTACACTGCTCTTGGAATTGAATAGTTTAGTTAGACTGCTTTCTTGGAATCTGCAATCTTATATTTTGAAGTGCATTGAAGCTTATGGAGACAAAGGAAATATCCTCATATTAAAACTAGAAAGAAACTTGCTGAGAAACTGCTTTGTGCTTTGTCAACACATCTCACAGAGTTACATGATTCCTTTCATGGATCAGTTTGGTAGCATTGTTTTTGGTGAATCTGAGGAAGGATAGTTTGGATCTCATTGAAGCCAAAGGTGACAAAGGAAACATCTTTAGATAAAAACTAGAAAGAAACTTTCTGAGAAAGTTGTTTGTGATGTGTGAATTCATCTAACAGAGATACACCTTTCTTTTCATGGAGCAGTTTGCTGACACTGTTTTCATGGAATCTGCAAAGGGACATTTGGGAGCGTAATGAGGCCTATAGTGAAAAAGGAAACATCCTCAGAAAAAAAACTAGAAAGAAGCTTTCTGAGAAACTTATTTGTGATGTGTGAATTCATTTCATAGAGTTACACATTTCTTTTCATGCAACAGCTTGCTAACATTGTTTTTCTGTAATCTACAAAGGGATCTTTAGGAGTGTATTGAGACTTATGGTGACAAAGGAAACCGCCTCATAAAAAAAATAAAAAGAAGCGGTCTAAGAAACTGTTTTATGATGTATGAATTCGTCTCACAGAGTAACACTGATCTTTTCATTGATCAGTTGGCTATCACTGTTTTTTTTTTTTTCAATCTTCAGTGGGATATTTAGGAGCCCATTGAAGCATATGGTGAAAATGGAAATATCCTCATATAAAAACTAGAAATAATTTTCTTGAGAAACTTCTTTGTGATTTGTAAATTTTTCTCATACAGATACACGATTCTTTTCATGGATCAGTTTGGTACCACTGATTTTGGGGGGTTTGCCAAGGGATGTTTTGCATCGCATTGAAGCATAGGGTAACAACGGAAATACACTCAGAGAAAAACTAGAAAGAAACTTTCTGAGAAACTTCTTTTTGTGATGTGTTTTTTCATGTCACAGGGTTATGCCTTTCTATTCATGGAACAGCTTGCTAACACTGTTTTCATGGAATCTGCAAAGGTACATTTGGGAGCACATTGAGGCCTATAGTGAGAAGAAAAGTATCCTCTGATAAAAACCAAAAAGAAGCTTTCTGAGACACTGGATTGTGATGTGTTGTGTCTGGATTACACTGTTCTTTTCATTGAGCAGATTGCTCACCCTGTATTATTGCAGTCTGCAATGGGATATTTTGGAGCACATTGAAGCTTTCAATAACAAAGAAAATATTCTCATGTAAAAACTACAAAAAAAGCATTCTGAGAAACAGCGTTGTCATGTGTTAATTCATCTCACGGAGTTACGAGAGACTTTTCATGTAGCAATATGGTAGCAATGTTTTTGGGGAATCTGAGAAGGGATATTTTGGATCACATTGAAGCCTAAGGTGACAATGGAAATATCTTGAGATAAAAATGAAAAAGAAGCTACCCAATAAGCTGTTTTGTGATGTGTGAATTCATCTCACAGGTATACACTGTTCTTTTAATTGAGCAGTTTGTTCACACTGTATGCTTGGAATCTTCAATGGGTTATTTCAGAGCTTATTGAAGCTTATGGTGACAAAGGAAGTATCTTCAAAGACTCTAAAGAAACTTTTCGAGAAACTGTTTTGTGATTTGTGAATTCATCAAACAGAGTTACACAATTCTTTTTATGGAGAAATTTGGTAGAACTGTTTTTGGGGAATCTGAGAAAGGTTATTTTGAATTGCATTGAAGCCTATGTGACAAAGGAAATATTATCACATAAAACCTAGAAAGAAGCTTTCTGAGAAATTTCTTCATGATGTATATATTCATCTCTTAGAGTAACACTTTTCTTTTTATGGAGCAGTTTGCTAACACTGTTTTCTTGGAATCTACAAAGGGTTATTTGGGATCGCATTGAAGCCTATGGTGACAAAGGAAATATCTTCAGATAAAAACCAAAAATAAGCTTTCTGAGAAACAGTTTTGTGATACGTGATTTCATCTCACTCAGTTACACCATTTTTTTTATTGAGAAGTTTGCTAACACTTTTGTTGTTTAATCTGCGATGGGATATTCGGACAAACATTCAGGGATAAAGTGAAAAAGGAAATATCCTCAGATAAAAACTAGAAAGAAGCTTTCTGAGAAAATTTTTTGTGATGTGTGAATTCATCTCACAGAGATTCAGCTTTCTTTTCATGGTGCAATTTGCTAACACTGTTTTGGTGGAATCTCCAAAGGGATATTTGCAAGCGCACTGAGGCCTATCTTGAAAAAGGGAGTATACACAGATAAAAAGTAGAAAGAAGATTTCTGAGAAACTGATTTGTGATATATGAATTCATCTCACAGAGTTACAGCGTTCATTTCATTGGGTAGTTTGCTAACACTGTTTTCGTGGAATCTGCAAAGGGATATTTGAGAGCACATCGTAGTCTATGGTAACAAAGGTAATATCCTCAGAAAAAAAACAAAAAGAAGCTTTCTGAGAGACTGCTTCATGATGTGTGAACTGAATTCACAGAGTTACACTGTTGTTTTCATTGAGCAGTTTGTTGACACTGTTTTATTGGAATCTGCAATGAGATATATTATTGAAGCTTATGGTGAAAAAGTAAATATCCTCAAACAAAAACTAGAAAGAAGCCTCTTGAGAAACTGCTTCACGATTTATGAATTCATCTTAGAGAGTTACATGTTTCTTTTCATGGATTAGTTTGGTAGCACTGTTTTTGGGGAATCTGAGAAGGGATATTTTGGATTACATTGATACCTATATTGACAAAGGAAATCTCCTCAGATAAAAACTAGAAGGAAACTTTCTGGAAAACTCCTTCATTATGTGTGAATTCATCTCACCATGTTACACCTTTCTTTTCATGGAGCAGTTTGCTAACACTGTTTTCGCGGAATCTGCAAAGGGATATTTATTAGTTCCTTGAGATCTAAGGTGAAAAATAAATATTCTGAGATAAAAGCTACAAAGCTGTTTTCTGAGAAACTGCTTTGTGATGTGTGAATTAATCTCACAGAGTTACACCACTGTTTTGACGGAGCAGTTTGGTAGCACTGTTTTTGGGTAATCTGAGAAAGGATTTTTTGAATTGCATTGAAGTCTATGGTGACAAATGAAATATCCTCAGGCAAAAACTAGAAAGAAGCTTTCTGAGAAAGATTTTGTGACGTGTGAATGCATGTAACAGAGTTACACCTTTCTTTTCAGGAAACAGTTTTCTAAAACTGTTTATGTGGAATCTGCCATGGGATATTTTTGAATGCATTGAGGCCTATAGTGAGAAAGGAAATATCCTCAGATAAAAGCGAGAAAACAGCATTCTGAGAAACCGCTCTGTGATGTGTTAGTTCATCTCACAGAGTTGCACCAATACGTTCAAGGATCATTTGGTAACACTGTTTTTGGGGAATCTGAGAAGGCATATATTGGATCGCATTGAAGCCTGTGTTAACAAAGGAAATATCCTCAGAATTAAACTAGAAATAATTTTTCTGAAAATGTAGTTTGTGATATGTGATTTCATTTCACAGAGTTACACAGTTCTTTTCATTGATCAGTTTGATAAACTGTATTTGTGGAATCTGCAATAAGATATTTGGGATCTCATTAAAGCCTATGGTGACAGGGGAAATATCCTCAGATAAAAACTGAAAAGAAGCTTTATGAGAAACTGCTTTGTGAAGTGTGAATTCATCTCACAGAGTTACACTCCTTTATTCATTGAGCAGTCTCCTAACACTCTTTTGTGGAATCTGCAAAGGGATATTTTGGAGCAAATTGAGGCCTATGGCGAAAAAGGAATTATCCTCAGACAAAAACTTGAAAGAAGCTTTCTGAGAAACTGACTTGTGATGTGTGAATTCATCTTATGGAGTTACTCTGTACTTTTCACTCAGCAGTTTGCTAACACTGTTTTCTTGGAATCTGCAGTTGGATATATTGGAGCACATTGAAGATTACAGTGACAAAGGGAATATCCTCAGATAGAAACCAGAAATAAACTTTCTTAAAAAAATGTTTTGTGATGCATGAATTCATCTCACAGAGTTATACCATTCTTTTCATTGAGAAGTTTGCTAACACTTGCAGGGGCCATTGAAAATAATATGCTAAGAATAAATAAGGCTCAAGGACAGTATCTCTAGCTAGTTGCAATTTTAATGAACTCCAGTAGTCAAGGACACTATCTCTAGTTGAACTTTTAATGAACTCTAGTAGGCGCCAAGAAGGCAGACAAAATAAGAAAAAGCTTAGAGACAAGAAACTAAGCAGAAGGTTACATCTGGGTGCAGAAAGTTTGTTTTGCATTGTATTATTTCTGCTGACGTGGGGTTTATGGAGTATAAATAAAGTGAGGCGGAGGCTCTAGGCGCGGCCGCCATGTTCTCTGTTTGTCTTTGTCTCTTGCGTCTGTTCATTCTCCACCACCTCTGGCACGGTCCCCAATAAACACTTTTCTCGTTTAATCTACAATCTGATATAAGGGCACACATTCAGGAACATAGTGACAAAGGAAATATCCTCAGATAAAAACTAGAAAGAAGTTTTCTGAGAAAACGTTTTTGTGATGTGTGAATTCATCTCAGAAAGTTACACACTCCTTTTCATGAATCAGTTTCCTAACATTGTTTTCATGGAATCTGCAAAGGGATATTTGGGAGTGCTTTGAGGCCTACAGTGGTAAAGGAAATGTCATCAGAAAAAAATAAGAAAGAAGCTTTCTGAAAAAGTACATTGTGATCTGTGAGTTCATCTCACATAGTCACACCATTCTTTACATTGAGCAGTATGATAAGAATGTTTTGTAGAATCTGCAATAAGATATTTGGGAGCACTTTGAAGCCTATGGTGACAAAGGAAATATCCTCTGATAAAAAACAAACAGACACTTTCTGAGAAACTGCTTTGTGATGTGTGAATTCATCTCACAGAGTTACACTTTAATTGAGATGTATGCTAACACTGTTTCCTTGGAATCTGCAATGGGATATTTCAGACCGCATTGAAGCTTATTTTGACAAAGGAAATATCCTCAGACAAAAATTGGAAGGAAACTTTCTGAGAAACTGCTTTGTGGTAGGTTAATTCATCTTACGGAGTTACACGTTTTTTCTCATGCAACAGTTTGGTCGCACTGTTTTTGGAGAATATGAGAAGGGATCTTTTGGATCATATTGAAGCCTATGTTGAAAAGGTAATATCATCAGATAAATCTAGAAAGATGCTATCTGAGAAAGTCCTTTGTGATTTTTGAAATTATCTCACATAGTTACAACTTTCTTTCCAGGGAACAGTTTGCTAAACCTGTTTTCATGTAATCTTCAAGGGGATATTTGGGAGCACATTGAGGCCTACAGTGGAAAAATAAATATCCTCAGATAAAAACAAAAAGAAGCATTCTAAGGAACTGCTTTGTGATGTGTGAATTCATCTCTTAGTGTTACACTTTTTTTTTCATTGAGCAGTTTTCTAACACTGTTTTCTTGGAGTCTACAGTGATATAGTTCAGAGCAAATTGAGGCCTGTGTTGAAAAAGTTATTATCCTCAGATAAAAACTAGAAAGAAGCATTCTGAGAAACTGCTTTGTTATGTGTGCATTCATCTCACGGAGTTACACTGTACTTTTCACTCAGCAGTTTGCTAATGCTGTTTTATTGGAATCTGCAGTGGGATACATCAGAGCGCATTGAACATTATGGTGAGAGAGGAAATATCCTCAGATAAAAACTAAAAATAAGCTTTCTGAGAAAATTCTTTGTGATGTGTGAATTCTTCTCACAGAGTTACACCATTCTTTTCATATAATCTGCAAATGGATATTCGGGCACACATTCAGGAATATAGTGAAAAGGAAATATCCTCAGATAAAAACTAAAAAGAAGTTTTCTGAGAAACAGCTTTGTGATGTATGAAGTAATTTCACGGAGTTACACTATTATTTTCATGGAGCACTTTGGTTGCAATGTTTTTGGGGAATCTGAGAAGGGATATTTTGAATTGCATTCAAGCCTATGGTGACAAAGGAAATATTCTCAGACAAAAACGAGGAAGAAGCCTTCTGACAAAGTTATTTGTGATGTGTGAATTCATCTAACAGAGTTACACCTTTCTTTCATGGAGCAGTTTTCTAACACTGTTTACGTGGAATCTGCAAAGGGATATTTGTGAGTGCATTGATGCCTATAGTGAAAAAGGAAATATCCTCAGCTGAAAAAGAGAAAGAAGCATTCTGAGAAACTGTTTTGTAATGTGTTAATTCATCTCACAGAGTTGCACAATTCTTTCCATGTATCATTGGTAACACTTTTTTGGGGGAATCTGAGAAGGCATATTTGGCTCGAATTGAAGACTGTGTTGACAAAGGAAATGTCATCAGAAAAAAACTAGAAAGAAGTTTTCTGAGAAAGTAGTTTGTGATGTGTGAATTCACTGCACACAGTTACACGGTTCTTTGAGCAGTTTGATAACACTGGTTTTGTGGAATCTACCTTAGGATACTTGGGAGTGCCTTAAAGCCTATGGTGACAGAGGTAATATCCTCAGATAAAAACCCAAAAGAAGCTTTCTGAGAAACTTCTTAGTGATGTATTAATTCATCTCACAGAGTGGTACAATTCTTTTCATGGATCATTGGTAACACTGTTTTTGGGGAAAATGAGATGGCATATTTGGATCACATTGAAGCCTGTGTTGACAAAGGGAATATCATCAGATAAGAACTAGAAAGAACTTTCTGAGAAAGTTCTTCCTGATATGTGAATTCATCTCACTGAGATACACATTCCTTTTCATGAATCAATTTCCTAGCATTGTTTTCATGGAATCTGCAAAGGGATATTTGGGAGCAATTTGAGGGCTATAGTGAAAAAGAAACTATCATCAGAAAAAAACAAGAAAGAAGCTTTCTGAGAATCTGTTTTGTGATGTGTGAATTCATCTCACAGAGTTACATGGTTCTTTAAAATGAGTAGTTTGATAACACTGTTTTCATGGATTCTGCAATAGGATATTCGTGAGCACTTTGAAGCCTATGGTGACAAAGGAAATATTCTCTGATAAAAAGCAAAATGACGCTTTCTGAGAAACTGCTCTGCGATGTGTGAATTCATCTCACAGAGTTACACTGTTCCTTTAATTAAGCAGTATGCTAACACTGTTTCCTTGGAATCTGCAAAGCATGTTTCAGAGCCCATTGAAGCTTATTGTGACAACGGAAATATCCTCAGGGAAAAACTGAAATGAAGTTTTCTGAGACACTGCTTTCTGGCCTGTTAATTCATCACACAGAGTTACATGATACTTTTCATGGAGCAGTTTGGTGGCACTGTTTTTGGGGAATCTGAGAAGGGATATTTTGGATCGTACTGAAGACTATATTGAAAAGGAAATGTCCTCAGATAAATCTACAGAGAAGCGTTCTGAGAAAGTTCTTTGTGATGTGTGAATTCATCTCACAGATTTAAAACTTTCTTTCCATGGAGCAGTTTGCTAAAACTGTTTTCATGTAAATTTCAAGGGCATATTTTGGAGCATATTGAGGCTTATGATGAAAAACTAAGTATCCTCAGATAAAAACCAAAAAGAAACATTCTGAGAAACTACTTTGTGATGTGTGAGTTCATCTCACAGTGTTACACTGTCTTTTTCATTCTGCAGCTTGCTAACACTGTTTTTTTGAGATCTGCAAAGGTATATTTCATAGCGTATTGAAACCTATGTCAAAAAACTAAATATCCTCAGATAAAAACTAGAAAGAAGCTTTCTGAGAAACTGATTTATGATATGTGAATTCATCTCATAGAGTTACATCGCTTTGTCATTGAGTTGTTTGAAAACATTGTTTTTGTGGAATCTTGAAAGGGATATATGGGAGAGAATTGTGGCATATAGTGAGAAAGAAAATATCCTCACATAAAAACTAGAAAGAAGCTTTCTGAGAAACTGCTTTTTGATGAGTGAATTCATCTCACAGGGTTACACTTATATTTTCATTGAGCTGTTTGCTAACACTGTTTTCTGGGGATCTGCAATGGAATATTTCAGACAGCATTGAAGTTTATGGTGACAAAGGAAATATCCACAGACAAAAACTAGAAAAAAGCTCTCTGAGAAACTGCTTTGTGATTTCTGAATTCATCTCACGGCATTACCTGATTCTTTTCATGGAACAGATTGGTAGCACTCTTTTTGGGGAATCTGAGAAGGGATATTTTGGATCGCATTGATGCCCATGTTGACATATGAAACACCATCAGATAAAAACTACAAAGAAGTGTTCTGAGAAAGAATTTTGTGACGTGGGTTTTCATCTCACAGTGTTACACCTTATTTTTCATGGAATTGTTTGCTAACACTGTTTTCGTGGAATCTGCCAAGGTATATTTGTGATCGCATTGAGGCCTATGGTGAAAAACTAAATGTTCTGAGATAAAAATGGGAAAGAAGACTTCTGAGAAACTGCTTTGTGATGTGTAAATTCATCTCACAGTGTTACACTGTTCTTTTCCTTGAGCAGTTTGCTAAAATTGTTTTTGTGGAATCTGCAAAGGGATATTTGGGAGCAAATTGAGGCCTTGAGTGGAAAAGGAAATATCCTCACATAAAAACTAGAAAGAAGCTTTCTGAGAAACTGCTTTGTGATGTGTGAATTCATCTCCCAGAGTTACACTGTTCTTTTCATTGAGCAGTTTGCTAACCCTGTTTTCTTAGAATCTGCAATGGGATATTTCAGAGTGCATAGGAGCTTATGGTGACAAAGGAAATATCCTCAGACAAAAACCAGAAAGAAACTTTCTGAGAAACACTTATTGATGTGTTAATTCACCTCTCAGCGTTACATGATTCTTTTCATGGATCAGTTTGGGAGCACTGTTTTTGGGGAATCTGAGAAGGGATATTTTGGATCGCATTGAAGCCTATGGTGACAAATTAAATGTACTCAGACTAAAAACTACAAAGAATCATTCTGAGAAAGTTCCTTGTGATGTGTGAATTCTTCCCACAGAGTTACACCTTTATTTTCCTGGAGGAGCTTGTTAACACTCTTTTCATGGAATCTGCAAAGGGATATTTGAGAGTGCATTTAGGCATATAGTAAAAAGTTAAACATCCTGAGATAAGAAATAGAAAGAAGCTTTCTGAGAAACTGCTTTGTGATGTGTGAATACATCTCACAGGATTACACTGTTTTTTACATGAGCAGTTTGCAAACACTGTTTTCTTGGAATCTTCAATGGTATATTTTGGAGCACCTTGAAGCCTCTGGTGAAAAATGAAATATCCTCATATAAAAATTAGAAGAAAGTGTTCTGAGAAAGTGCTTTGTGATGTGTTAATTCATGTCACGGGCTTACACAATTCTTTTCATGTAGCAGTTTGGTAACACTGTTTTTGGGGAATCTGAGAAGGGATATTTTGGATCGCATTGATGTCTATGGTTACTAAGAAAATATCCTTAGATAAAAGTGAGAAAGAACCTTTCTGAGAAACTGCTTTGTGATGTGTGATTTTGTCTCACAGAGGTACACTATTCTTTTCATTGAGCAGTTTGCAACCACTGTTTTCTTGCAATCTGCAATGGGATGTTTCGGAGCGCATTGAAGCTTATTTTGATAAAGGACATATTCTCTGACAAAAACTAGACCGAAGCTTGGTGTGAAACTGCTTTGTGGTCTGTTAATACATCCTACATAGTTACTTGATTCCTTTCATTCATCAGTTTGGTAGCACTGTTTTTGAGGAATCTGAGAAGGGATACTTTGGATCACATTGAAGCCTATGGTAACAAAGGAAGTGTTCTCAGATAAAAACTAAAAAGGAGCTTTCTGAGAAACTTCTTTGTGATGTGTGAATTCATCACACAGAGTTATACCTTTCTTTTAATGGAGCAGTTTACTAATACTGCATTCACGGAATCTGCAAAGGGATATTTTGGAGTGCATTGAGGCCTATGTTGATAAAGGAAATAACCTTGGATTAAAACTAGAAATAAGCTGCGTGGGAAAGTCCTTTGTGATGTGTGAATTCAACTTACAGAGTTACACTATTCTTTTCA
>NW_022313843.1:0-2132 GCF_002776525.5 Piliocolobus tephrosceles
AAGAAGTCCTAAAACATTGGAAAACCCTTAATAAAGACATGTGTCCTTGCAAAATTTTCAAACTGGTTGATGGCCTGGAAAAGTGAATCATTTTTCAAATGACACTCTGTGTTCCCACTTATACACTTCCAAGTTTTATGTATTTTCTAATCTAGATAACTCTGAAATTGTTCATCAAGGTACTGCAGCTTCACTACTCCCCTTCTATAGTGGCTACGTTCTTTAAAAAACATGATGATTATTATTTTTTGAGACGGGGTCTCTGTCACCCAGGCTAGAGTGCAGTGGCACGAACACAGCTCACTGCAGCCTTGACTTCCTGGAGCCAAGCAGTCCTCCCGCCTCATCATCCTAAGTAGCTGAGACTACAGGTGTGTATCACCACACCTAATTTTTAAAAATTATGTAGAGACAGGATCTTGCCACTTTTCCCAAGCTGGTCTTGAGCTCTGTCTCAAGCTATCCTTCTGCCTTGGCCTCCCAAAGTGCTGGGATTACAGATGTGAGCCCGCATGCCTGGCCTTCAAATCTATATATTATTACTCTTTAGGTATATGCTGATGCGATAAGAGAAAATTATACCTCTTGCATGTCCATTTTAAAAACTACTAAAAGACTCAACATTTGGAGTCAACATTTTAAAGGCAGATAAAGAATGTTGCTTAAAGTTATGATTAATAACAAAAAATATCAAGTGGAAATGAATGCTTCTGCTTCTTGTCACAGATGGAGCTCCTATACTACTTGAAAAATCTTCTCACCTTTTATCAAGCTCCTCATATTACTGCTTTTTACAGAGATAGGCATTGGCATTAGAGGTTTTTGTCAACAACCATAAAAGTCATCAGCTTTAGTATGTTAAAAATATTTTTTTCAGGCCAGTTGTGGTGGCTCACACCTGTAATCCCAGCACTTTAGGAGGCCACGTCCAGTGGATCGTCTGAGGTCAGGAGTTCGAGACAAGCCTGGCCAACATGGCAAAACCTCGTCTCTACTAAAAATACAAAGAATTAGCTGGGGGTGTTGGTGCACACTTGTAATCCCAGCCACACGGGAGGCTAAGACAGGAGAATCGCTTGAACACAGGAGGCGGAGGTTGCAGTGAGACAAGATCACACCATTGCACTCCAGCCTGGGCCACAAGAGTGAAACTCCATCTCAAAAACATTTTTTTCCTTCAAAAATGTGAACAGAATACATAGTGCTTCACCAACACACACACACACACACACACACACACACACACACACGCATTAACTTTTTTATTTTCAAGAAGTCTCATTTGGACTAAAAGTTCTAGTGCAAATCTTATTTGGACCTGTCACGTGTGTCCTTTTTAAGGAAAAAAAAAACTCACTGAATAAATATTATCTCTATATGAGATGTTTAAAGGCCATGTAAAGGCACAGCAGCAAGGAAGACAGACTTTGCCAGAAGTCAAATCTAACAGTACCTGGATCTGGACTTCCTACCTCCAGAACTGTGAGAAAATACATTTCTATCATTTAAGCCACCCAGTCCATGGTATTTTGTTATGGCATATCTACCTCACTTGCACAACTTCTAAGGCAAAGCAAGGTGGGGGACCCTCCTCTAAACAGACATCATGGCTTTTAAGAAAACTACTACCATAAGTGATAGGGCAATAAATTAGCTACATTGAAAAAGATACGTAAATAGGTAGGTGGATAGATGCCTCCCAAAACACCATGAGTGTATATATACCAATTCTAAATTAGGTTAATGACATACATTTTATATTATTTTTTGATATGGAATTTCATTCTGTCACCCAGTCTGGAGTGCAGTGGCACAATCTTGGCTCAGTGCAACCTCTGCCTTCCAGGTTCAAGCAATTATCCTGCCTCAGTCTCCCCAGTAGCTGGGATTACAGGCGTGTGCCACCTGCCTAGCTAATTTTTTGTATTTTTAGTAGACATGGGGTTTCACCATGTGAGCCAGGCTGGTCTCAAACTCCTGACCTCAAGTGATCTGCCCACCTCAGTCTCTCAAAGTGCTGGGATTACAGGCATGAGCCACTCTGCCCAGCCAATGACGTAAATTTTAAAAGCATAATTTAAAGACTTTTTTTTTTCTTTCCCTGAGACAGTCTTGTTCTGTTGCCCAGGCTG
>NW_022313844.1:0-12085 GCF_002776525.5 Piliocolobus tephrosceles
TTGTCAAAATGTCTTAGAGAGTGAGAAACGGGGCAGAATTTAGGCCCAGGGCCCAGGCCTTGAGGTGTGAAAAAACACCCTGGCGTCAGGGCCCATGAAAGCAGGATGATTTTAGGGAGGATGGTGGAAGGAGAGGACTGTGACCTTTGGCCCCATTTCTTTCCATTGTCTTTTCATGGGGCAGGTGTGTTCAATCAGAAGGTTTCCATGTGCCCAATGAAAAGAGTCCTGGGGGAGGAAAGAAGCGCTGCTTAGAGAGTTGCTCCACAGGGAGAAAGGAGCCACCATTTTCAGGAGAATGATCCCCAGAAGCATGAGCAGTCCAGATGTCGTGGCTTCACACAAGACACTGGAGGGTGTTATGTCTGAAGCCGGGACCTGGGCATCAGTGTTCTTTCATGCTCGTAACCGATTTTAAGGTGAGCCCAATGGATCACCTGTCTGCCAGTCATGCTCATCACACTGTAGTTTGCACACATGTCACACAGAGACACTGTTAATACGCACATTTGTGTGCTTGAGCAGGGTTGCACCCAAGATTCTGTGATTGTACGGAGCCCTGAGTTATGCCCTGGACATCTTTACTCTCAGGTCGGTCAACTTGGATCACTGCACCGAACGAGAAATGGAGCCTGAAATCCAATCAGCGAATACACAAAAGGAAGGGGCCATTTCCCACAATCATTTCCACTGCAACACCCCTCGGATGAACAAGTCTCATTGCAGGTCAGGGACCGTGCTTCAGAGATGCACCTTTCGTAGCTGGACGATTGACCTGGAATCTCCCAAATGCCATTTTTATACACACCAAATGAGATTTATTTCGGTGCTTTCTGATTTTATTTTAGTTGAATACACACACGCTCCTGTGTTTGATTTCCTTTATTATCAATACGACTTACTTCCAATTGACTCACATACCATTGGGATGATTTTCCGCTTCAATTCATTGGAAATGGACACCATTCTATAGGCAAGTGTGTCTGTCTGTCTGTTTCCAGAATTCTGTGGGTTCCACCAAGGGCACAAGTCCTAGGGCGCCTGAGGTCCATTCAACAAGCAATGTAAAAACAGTGAGGCAGGTTCAAAACAAGAACACCCATCCTCTCTTCAAATGCGTTGCAGTTTCCACTACTCAAGGTGGCGTGAAGGATCCACAGAAGTCCCACATTCGCAAAATTTCAACTTCTGGTGTTCACCAACAACTGAAGAATGAAACACACCCCAAGAGAAAATAGTCAACCCCGTCCCCTGCAATAACCTCACGCACAACCCTAAACCGAAATACGTCCTCTTCAGAAATTCACACTGAATGTCATCCACCATGAATACAAATACACAGACAATTTCTCCACAGGTTCAGAAGACTCACGACTGCAAAACTCGATGTTTTCCATATCTGGGCTCATCCTGAAACACAGCTATCACTATCCAGTTGTCCCTCTTCTATAGACAGAATCCTGGGCTCCTCATTACTTGATGTCGGATTGACTGTGTATGTGATGGTGTGTGTGTGTGTGTGCGCGCCAACCCCCTCGTGGGTGTGTGGGTGTGTGCGTGCACACTGCGTGTTGGTGGAGACTTTCCCTGAGATCACTGGTACACAAAGAGAGCCCTCTTGCTGTGTTTGTTCTTCCCTTTGAATCTCCTGGTCCTCCCTTGCAGAGAAGTGAGTGTGCCAGTGTTCATGGACTCCTGATGTTTCACATTTGCGTTAGTTTACTTAAAATATTGCTTGGGAATAATTCTGTACTTATGAAACAGTGTGTGTGTTTGTGTGTGTGTGTTTGCTTGTGTGAGCTTGTGGGCATGCGCAATCATGCCTGTGTGAGTGTGATTTTGTTTGTGTTTATATGTCTGGATGTGTGTGTGTTTGAACCGGGATGTGCTTCCAACTATTTGCTTTTGGAATATACAATCATCCTTTCAGGCATTGAAGGACAGGAAGTCGCACCTTTACTTTCTGACTTGAGAATTGTCAATGAAGTACAGTTAATAACACAGCGTATTTGATTCCTTAATATCAAAGAAGAGATTTGTGGAGTCAAAAAGATATTCCAGCGACAACCTTTCCATGTTCAGCCTGTTGATTCTGTATCCGAATGAAATGACTTGCCATGGGGAACAACACATGCCTTTGCAGGAAATGGTCTTGTGGAAGCTATATACCCAAATCATAAATCATCAAGTGTTGGAAACATGCACTGAAGTTACACGAAATACTCAGAGCACTAATTAGACTGTGAAAGACTTTCAGGAAATCATGCAATCACCGACATACCAATTGATGACATTCCCTGAGTTTATGATTGCAAGAAAAGAGAAATACTCATGACATTCTATTTCCAGTGATTGCGGATGTATGACGGCAATTTAAGAAATCATGAAATCAGAAAACTTGACTAATCAGAATCTATGCCAACTAAAACCTTTGGTTCATTTAAGAAAGAATGAAAATAAAAACAACATATTACACAACAAGGGAGATAATATTTTAATACGTATGTGATAATGGATCAACATTTGAGAGAGATGAAATGAAAAGGTCTAAATTTGAGAATAGCATATAACCAGAATTAAACACTGTAAATGCCTGGGTGATGGGAGTGAGTCCCTGTCTCAAGAAGAAACATAGAGATTTAAAAGCAGGGCGTCTAAAAGAGATTTCCATACCATTGTTAATACTGGCAGTTGTTTTAGTAAGAAAGGGAAAAATAAACCATTGGTCTTAGGGATTCTTGCATCTATTTTTCATCATCTGAGAAGTTGCTTCCAATTTCAGTTAAGCACTGTGTGGTGGACTTGCAGTTAACACATTTCGTGCAAAATTTCATGCTGATGAAGGTAGACTTGTTTCCGAAACTAAGAGGGACAGAATTTGGGTGTTTCTTCGGGACTTTTTGCTTAATAGGAATAAAGATCCTGGCTCTAGGGATTTTCTTAAAATTTTTCAGATAATGAGAAAGAGAATAGAATTTAGGCCAGATGCCAAGGCCTCGAGGTATACAGAACCTTTCCCGGTCTCGGGGCCCATGAAATCAGGATGATTTTAGGGAGGATGGTAGAATGAGGGGAGTGTGACCTTTGGCCTCCTTTCTTTCCCTTTTCTTTTCATGGGTCAGGTGTGCTCTATCAGAAGGCTTCCCCTTTCTGTTGGACAGAGTCCTGGAAAAAGAAATAAGCCCTGCTGAGAAAGATGCTCCACTAGGAGAAAGGAGTCACCTTTTTCAGGGGCATGATCCCCAGAAGCATGAGAAATCCAGATGCCATTGTTTTACACAGGATGTTGGAGTTTCTTTTCTCTTTATCCGGGACCTTGGCATCGGTGTTCTGTAATGCCCATAACTGATTTTGAGGTGAGTCCACTTGATAACCTGTCTGCGTGTCATACTCATTCCACTGCAATTCACAAACATGTCACACCGAAACACTCTGAATGACCATATTTATGTGCTTGAACAGTGTTGCACCCAGGATTCTGTGATTCTACAGAGTCCTGAGTTCTGTCCTGGACATCTCTACTCTTGGGTAGGTCAACTTTGATCACTGTACCTAATGATAAATGTACCATTAAATCTAATCAGCAAATACACTAAAGGAAGGGGCTATTCTCCACAATCATTTCACTCTGGTAGGTCAACTTTAATAACTGTACCTAAGAAAAAATGGATCTGTGATGATTCCACAGCAAAGAACCTGTTGATTTTTTGCCATTTGAATGAATTATGTTAACATTTAAATAGAGTTTAAAACCCCAGATTTCCCATGAAATCTAATCAGCAGATACACAAAAGGAAGGGGCCATTCTCCAAAATCGTTTCCACTGAAACACCACCACCAATAAACAAGTCTCATTGCAGCAAAGGGATCCTGCTTCCAAGATCCAGTTTACACAGTTGGACGATTGACCCAGAATCTCCTCAATGCCATTTTTTTACACCCCAACTGAGATTTATTTCATGGTTTTCTAATTTTATTTAAGCTGAATACACACACTCCTGTGTTTCAATTTCTTTCAAACACCTTTTAAGAATGAAGTATCTTGCTGCTTCACCCCTTATATAACTAATGCCCACCCACCGGTTCCACTGCATTTACCCATCAATTACCCAATTTATCAATGAAATATCAGCAGTCAATTAAGTTTTGTGTCTTAGGTTGTATCCTTTTGCATTCCTCATGGAATTTAATGGACACAGCTTAAATTGTGATTATAGAACAGTTGAATCAGTTTTACTAATTAGTGTTATGGGCAAATACGATAGGAGTGGAACTGGGTTAGGACACAGAGACACACATAGGCTCAAAATAAGGGGATGGAGGAAGATCTACCAAGCAAATGGAAAACAAAAAACGTCAGGGGTTGCAATCCTAGTCGCTGATAAAACAGAGTTTAAACCAAAAAAGATCAAAAGAGACAAAGAAGGCTATTACATAATCGTAAAGGGATCAATTCACCAAGAAGAGCTAACTATCCAAAATATATATGCACCCAATTCAGGAGCACCCAGATTCATAAAGCAAGTCCTTAGAGACTTACAAAGAGGCTTAGGCTCCCACACAATAATAATGGGAGACTTTAATACCCCACTGTCAGCATTAGAGAGATCAATGAGACAGAAAGTTAACGATATACAGGAATTGAACCCAACTCTGCACCAAGCAGACCTAATAGACATCTACAGAACTCTCCACCCCAAATCAACAGAATATACATTCTTCTCAGCACCACGTCGCACTTATTCCAAAATTGGCCACATAGTTGGAAGTAAAGCACTCCTCAGGAAATACAAAAGAACAGAAATTATAACAAACTGTCTCTCAGACCACAGTGCAATCAAACAAGAACTCAGGATTAAGAAACTCAATCAAAACTGCTCAACTAAATGAAAACTAAGCAACCTGCTCCTGAATGACTACTGGTTACATAACAAAATGAAGGCAGAAATACAGATGTTCTTTGAAACCAATGAGAACAAAGATACATCAGACCAGAATCTCTGCACACATTTAAAGCAGTGTGTAGGGTAAAATTTATGGCAATAAAGGCCCACAAGAGAAAGCAGGAAAGATCTAAAATTGACATCCTAATATCACAATTAAAAGAACTAGAGAAGCAAGAGCAAACACATTCAAAAGCTAGCAGAATACGAGAAATAACTAAGATCAGAGCAGAACTGAAGGAGACAGAGACACAAAAAACCCTTCAAAAAATCAATGAATCCAGAAGCTGGTTTTTTGAAAAGATTAACAAAATTGATAGACAGTTAGCAAGACTAATAAAGAAGAAAAGAGAGAAGAATCAAATAGATGCAATAAAAAATGATAAAGGGGATATCACCACTGACCCCACAGAAATGCAAACTACCATCAGAGAATACTAAAAACACCTCTACATAAATAAGCTAGAAAACCTAGAATAAATGGATAAATTCCTGGACACATACATTCTCCCAAGACTAAACCAGTAAGGAGTTGAATCCCTGAATAGACAAATAACAGGCTCTGAAATTGAGACAATAATTAATAGCCTACCAACCAGAAAAGTCCAGGACCAGACAGATTCATAGCCGAATTCTACCAGAGGTACAAGGAGGAGCTGGTACCATTCCTTCGGAAACTATTCCAATCCATAGAAAAAGAGGGAATCCTCCCTAACTCATTTTATAAGGCCAACATCATCCTGATACCAAAGCCTGGCAGAGACACAACAAAAAAGAAGAGATTTTTAGACCAATATCCCTGATGAACATCCATGCAAAAATCCTCAATAAAACACTGGCAAACCAAATCCACAGCACTTCAAAAAGCTTATCCACCATGATCAAGTGGGCTTCATCCCTGGGATGCAAGACGGTTCAACATACACAAATCAATAAACGTAATCCAGCATATAAACAGAACCAAAGACAAAAACCACGTGATTATCTCAATAGATGCAGAAAAGGCCTTTGACAAAATTCAACAGCTCTTCATGCTAAAAACTTAATAAATTCGGTATTGATGGAACATATCTCAAAATAATAAGAGCTATTTATGACAAACCCACATCCAATATTATATTGAATAGGCAAAAACTGGAAGCATTCCCCGTGAAAGCTAGCACAAGACAGGAATGCCCTCTTTCACCCGTCCTATTCAACATAGTGTTGAATTTCTGGCCAGGGCAACCAGGCAAGAGAAAGAAATAAAGGGTATTCAATTAGGAAAAGAGGAAGTCAAGTTGTCCCTGTTTGTAGATGCCGTGATTGTATATTTAGAAAACCTCATCATCTCAGCCCAAAATCTCCTTAAACTGATAAGCAACTTCAGCAGTCTCAGGAAACAAAATCAATTTGCAAAAATCACAAGCATTCTTATACACCAATGACAGATAAATAGAGAACCAAATCATAAGTGAACTTCTATTCACAATTGCTTCAAAGAGAATAAAATATCTAGGAATCCAACTTACAAGGGATGTGAAGGACCTCTTCAAGGAGAACTACTAACCACTGCTGAATGAAATAAAAGAGGACAGAAACAAATGGGAGAACATTCCATACATTCCATGCTCATGGATAGGAAGAATCAATATTATGAAAATGGCCATACTGTGCAAAGTAATTTATAGATTCAATGCCACCCCCATTAAGCTACCAGTGACTTTCTTCACAGAATTAGAAAAGCTACTTTAAAGTTCATATGGAACCAAAAAAGAGCCCACATTGCCAAGACAATCCTAAGTCAAAAGAACAAAGCTGGAGGCATCACGATACCTGACTTCAAACTATACTACAAGGCTACAGTAACCAAAACAGCATGGTACTGGTACCAAAACAGAGCTATAGACCAATGGAACAGAACAGAGCCCTAAGAAATAATACCACACTTCTACAACTATCTGATCTTTGACAAATCTGACAAAAACAGGAAATGGAGAAAGGATTCCCTATTTAATACATGCTGATGGGAAAAGTGGCTAGCTATAAGTAGAAAGCTGAAACTGTATCCTTTCCTTACACCTTATACAAAAATTAATTCAAGATGGATTAGAGACTTAAATGTTAGACCTAAAACCATAAAAACCCTAGAAGAAAACCTAGGCGATACCATTCAGGACATAGGCATGGGCAAGGACTTCATATCTAAAACAACAAAAGCAATGGCAAAAAAAGCCAAAATTGACAAATAGAATTTAATTAAACTAAAAAGCTTCTGCACAGCAGAAGAAACTACCATCAGAATAAACAGGCAACCTACAAAATGGGAGAAAATTTTTGCAATCTACTCATCTGACAAAGGGCTAATATTCAGAAACTACAAAGAACTCAAAGAAATTTACAAGAAAAGAAAACAAACAAACAACCCCATCAAAATGTGGGCAAAGTATATGAACAGACACTTCTCAAAAGAAGACATTTATGCAGTCAACAGACACATGAAAATATGCTCATCATCACTAGCCATCAAAGAAATGCAAATCAAGACCACAATGAGATACCATCTCACGCCAGTTAGAATGGTGATCATTAAAAAGTCAGGAAACAACAGGTGCTGGAGAGGATGTGGAGAAATAGGAACACTTTTACACTGTTGGTGGAACTGTCAACTAGTTCAACCATTGTGGAAAACAGTGTGGCGATTCCTCAAGGATCTAGAACTAGAAATACCATTTGACCCAGACTTCCCATTACTGGCTATATCCCCAAAGGATTATAAATCATGCTGCTATAAAGACACATGCACACGTATGTTTATTGCATCACTATTCACAAGAGAAAAGACTTGGAACCAACACAAATGTTCATCAATGACGGACTGGATTAAAAAAATGTGGCACATACACACCATGGAATACTATGCAGCCATAAAAGAGGATGAGTTCATGTCATTTGTAGGGACATGGATGCAGCTGGAAACCATCATTCTCAACAAACTACTGCAAGAACAGAAAACCAAACACCACATGTTCTCACTCATGGATGGGAATTGAACAATGAGAACACCTGGACACAGGAAGGGGAATATCACACACCAGGGCCTGTTGTGGGGTGGGGGGAGGAGGGAAGGATAGCATTAGGAGATACACCTAATGTATATGACGAGTTAATGGGTGTAGCACACCAACATGGCACATGTATACATATGTAACAAACCTGCACGTTGTGCATATATACCCTAGAGTATAAACTATAATAAAATAAAATAAAAAAATAAAAAAGGGACGATGAAAATAAATGAAATGTAACACACAGCATGTGAGATGATGTTTTAATACATATCTAAAAATGCTTTAAAATTCAATAGAAATAAAATAAAATCTTCTGAAACTTGACAAAAGGAAACAATAAAAATTACAGACTGGAAAAGCCTGGCTGACTGGAGTGATGTCCTGTCTCAAGAAGGAACAAACAAACACAAAAACAAGCAAAGGATTCTGAAAGCAGAGAATCAAACAGATATTTGTACACCGTTCTTCCTTCTTCCTACTAGCACTCTTCATAGTAGGAAAAGGCAAAAACAACCCAAATGTGTCACGAATTACTTCATCAGTTTTTTAGGATCTGAAATACTGCCACAATTTTCAATTACTCATTGTGGGGTGGCCATGCAGTTACCACATTTGGTCCAAAATTTTATGCTGATGAAGGTAGACCTGTCCTGCATTTTCAGAGGGACAGAATTCTGGTGTTTCTCCAGGTTCATTGGCTTACCAGGAATGAAGATCCGGGAAGAATGTATGTGTGTGTGTATGTATGTATGTATGTATGTACCTATGTATTTCCTGTTTTTGAATTTAAAAAATACGGGATACATGTGCAGAACGTACAGGTTTGTTATATAGGTATCTTTTGCCATGGTGGTTTATTGCACCTATTGACTTATCCTCCAAGTTCTCTTCCCTCACCCCTAGTCCCCAGCGGGCCATGTTATGTGTTGTTCCCCTCACTGTGTCCTTATTTTCTCAATGTACAACTTTCACTTATTAATGAGAACATGCGGTGTTTGATTTTTTTGTTACTGTGTTAGTTTGCTCGGTATAATGGCTTCATCCATGTGCCTGCAAAAGACATAATCTCATTCCCTTTTATGACTGCATAGTATTTTATGATGTATATGTACCACATTTTCTTTATCCAGTCTAGCACTGAAGGGCATTTGGGTTGGTTTCATGTCTTTGCTATTATATATAGTGCTGCAATAAATATACATGTGCATTCGTCTTTATAGCGGAATGACTTATATTCCTTTGGGTATATAGCCAGTAATGGGATTACTGGGTCAAATGGTGTTTCTGGTTCTCGATCCTTGAGGAATCACCATACTGTCTTCCACAATGGTTGAACTAATTTACAGTTTCCCCAACAGTGTAAAAGCGTTCCTCTTTCTTCTCTGCCTCACCAGCATCTATTGTTTCTTAACTTTTTAATAATCACCATTCTGATGGATGTGAGATGGTATCTCATTGTAGTTTTGATTTTCACTTCTCTGATGATGAGTATTGTTGAGCTTTTAAAAAATATATTTGTTGCTTAGATAAATGTCTTCTTTTGATAAGTTTCTGTTCATATCCTTTGCTCACTTTTAAAGGGGTTGTTTGTTTTTTTGCTTGTAAATATGTTTAAGATCCTTGTCAATTTTGTTATTAGACTTTTGTCAGATGGGTAGGTTGCAATAATTTTCTCCTATCCTGTAGGTTGATTGCTCATGCTGATGATAGTTTCTTTGCTGTGCAGAAGGTCTTTAGTTTAATTAAATCCGATTTGTCAATTTTGACTTTTGTTGCAATTGCTTTTGACATTTTTGTCATGAAGTCTTTGTCCTTGCCTGTGTCCTGAATGGTGTTGCCTAGGTTTTCTTCTAGGGTTTTTATGGTTTTGGATTTTACATTTAAGTCTTTAATCCATCTTGAGTTAATTCTTGTATAATGTGTAAGGAAGGGGTCAAGTTTTGGTTTTCTGTATGTGGCAAGCCAGTTTTCCCAGCATCATCTACTGAATAGGAGATCCTTTCTCCCTTGCTTGTTTTTGTCAGGTTTGTCAAAGATCAGGTGTTCATAGATGTGTGGTGTTATTTCTGAGGTCTTTGTTCTGCTCCATTGGTCTATATGTCTGTTTTGGCAGCAGTAGCCTGCTGTTTTGGTACCGTAGTCTTCTAGTACAGTTTGAAGTCAGCGTAATGCCACCAGCTTTGTTAGTTTTGTTTATGACTGTCTTGGCTATATGGGGTATTCTTTGATTCCATATGACATTTAAAATAGTTCTTTCTAATTCTGTGAAAAATGTCAACGGTATTTTGATGGGTATAGCATTGAATCTCTAATGTTTGGGCAGTATGACCATTTTCCCCATATTGATTCTTCCTATTCATGAGGATGGAATGTTTTTCCATTCGTCTGTGTCCTCTCTTATTATCTTGGGCAGTGGTTTGCAGTTGTCCTTGAAGAGGTCCTTCACATCCCTTGTACTCCTAGTTGTATTCCTAGGTATTTTACTCTCTTTGTAGCGATTGTGAATGGGAGTTCATTCTTGATTTGGCTCTCTGCTTGACTATTGTTGGTGTAATGGAATGCTTGTGATTTTTGCACAATGATTTTGTATTTTGAGACCTTGGTGAAGTTGCTTATCAGTTCAAGAAGTTTTTCAGTTGAGATGATGGGGTTTTCTCAATATGAAGTCATGTCATTTGCAAACAGAGACAAGTTGACTTTCTCTCTTCCTATTTGAATACCCTTTATTTCTTTCTATTGCCTGATTGCCCTGGCGAGAACTTCCAATACTATGTTGAATAGAAGTGGTTACAGAGGGCTTCCTTGTCTTGTACCAGTTTTCAGATGGAATGCTTCCAGCTTTTGCCTATTCTTTATGATATTGGCTGTATGAAATAGCTCTTATTATTTTAAGACATGTTCCGTCAATACCTAGTTTATTGAGAGTTTTTAACAGGAATGGAGGTTGAATTTTATCAGAGGCATTTTTGCATCTATCAAAATAATTGTCTGGTGTTTGCCTTTGGTTCTGTTTATGTGCTCAATTACATTTATTGATTTGTGTATGATGAACCAGCCTTTCATCCCAAAGATGCCCACTTGATCGTGGTGGATAAGCTTTTTGATGTGCTGCTGGATTCAGTTTGCCAGTATTTTATTGAGAATTTTTGCATTGATGTTCATCAGGGATAATGGCCTGAATTGAGCAGGTGTGTGTGTGTGTGTGTTTCCCTTGGTTTGCCAGTAGGTTGATGTGTGAGTGTGTGTGACATGTGTGTGTGTGTGTGCGTGTGAAAATGTGTGATAGAGAGCCAAATTAGGACAGAAGAGGCTCCCTGGCCTGCCATGACATTGAATGTTCTGAATTCAAGATGCTCTAATGGACTGTGTCAGTTCGCCTTCAGCCAAGATGTGGTGCTTGCAAAAGACTGCCAGCTGTTCTGGTGGTAGTGGTGAGATTTGGACTTGCCTTATGTTACCCATGGGAGGTACTCTTGTGTATCAGGGAACGGGAAGAGCCAAAGGGCTTCTAAAAGTTTCTGCTGTTATTTGTGTTAATCTACGAGGGTAGGTGGTTGAGCAAAACCAGGTGGGAACAAGGTCAGGTAAAGTGATGCTCTGCCTCTCTACGTGTGGGACAAGCAGTGGCTCCAGTGGGAACTGGAAGTCAGTTCTTGGGCCACTGGGGTAATTTTCCAGAGAGAAGTGAAGCTGCCTCTGCCTCTGTACACAGGAGAATCCATATGAAGAATGAGGAATAGCAGCTTGGCAGTAAGCCCCATCCAGCTCCCACACCCTTGACAAGGCAGGTCTCACATCCACACTGTTCCACTGGGAGTAGCTAGCTAAGTTTCAAGAAGTCTGAACTCTGAGCTCACAACTGACCCATACCATAAGCCTCTCCTATTGAGACAGTAACTGCAGCCTTCAGGCCACACCCCTCCTGATCCACCTGCAGAGCAGGGGCATCCAGCTCCTGTGCTTGCTGCTGCATCATACGTCCCACTCACCTCTCAGTTCTGGCCTGGGGAGTTTGTCCCCACACAAGATTATAGCAAACATTTCAGTTGGGAGGTTCTCTCAACCTGTGACCAGCATTTGAGTTAGCTGGCA
>NW_022313848.1:0-3926 GCF_002776525.5 Piliocolobus tephrosceles
TTTCACTATGTTGTTCAGGCTGGTCTCAAACTCCTGACCTCGTGATCCACCTGCCCCAGCCTCCCAAAGTGCTGGGATTACAGGCGTGAGTCACTGCACCCGGCCTTTTGTTCATTTTTTAATGCTATATACGGGCAGGGATGAGAGACATGAGTGAGCACCTTGGTGAGCAAGCCTTGCTTTAGAGTCAAGACCCCTGTACCACAGCTCTGCCTGCACCACAGCTCTGCCTTCCTCCCGTTCTCAACACAGTGTTGCTCTTCAATCACACCATGATCTGAATCAAAAAAGTATTTTTAAATATCCAAGATTTCTCCCTGTATTGAGGCTGACCCTGATCATGCTTGCAAGTACCTGTCACCAGGTGTCTCAAGTGCACTCATCCAGCTCAGCTCTCAGGAGGGTTTAAACAAAACTCTACCACTCAGGGCAGTTGTGTGGACACTGCAGCGGAGAGGCTGGAGAGGATCCAGGCCCATCAGTCTCCCAGGGTCTCCCCTCCATCTCTGACATTCCACATGGCTGCAGGGTCAGTCTGTTTGTCCATCTGCTGAAACAAGGAAAGAGAAACTCATGTACTGACTCAAAACAAACCAAAAAAGAAAAAACAATAAAAGTCCCTCTCTCCTTTCTAGCTGGACAAAAAAAATCTATGTGGAACTTGCTGTGGGGGTGATGAGAACATCAGGCTCATTCATAGTTCCGGTCAGAAGAATAAGAGACTAGTGACATCCCGTAGGCCTAGTTCTCACACTGCTGAAGGAGCCTGACCATTCTGAAATCCATAGTCTTATTTCAAGAATGAGTGAAGGGGCTGGGCACGGTGGCTCACGCCTGTAATCCCAGCACTTTGGGAGACCAAGGCAGGCAGATCACTTGAGGTCAGGAGTTTGAGACCAGCCTGGTCAACATGGTGAAACCCTGTCTCTACCAAAAATACAAAAAAATTAGCCCAGTGTGGTGGCCCATGCCTGTAATCCCAGCTACTCGGGAAGCTGAGGCAGGAGAATTGCTTGAACTCAGAAGGCGGAGGTTGCAGTTAGCTAAGATCATTCCACTGCACTCCAGCTTGGGTGACAGAGCAAGACTCCATCTCAAAAAAAAAAGAGTGAAGGAGTCTCCCTCTTGAGAAAATGTTGACCTGTAAAAGGTTGTGAGGACCTGAATCGGTCCACTCCTCTGGTTCAAAATTATTTTATTTTCCATGTTACGACTTGGGGACAAGCTAAAGCAATTTTTCTCCTTCCTGATGGCTATAGCAAAACTATCAATATTGTCATGGCTCCAGCCAAAGAAGAGAGTGGCCACGGATTCTTGCCTAGATTTCTGTTCATTTCTCTCTCTCTGTGTTGGAGGGGCAGCAAGTTGGCCGACTGGACTATTCTGATCATGCATGAAGTACCTGGTGAGCAAGGAATTCATATGGTTTCCTAGTTGCATGTTTAGGGCAACCACATGGGATCTGTAAAGGTGAAAGCAGCTCTGTCATGGCCAGTGGCAGGCTGGAACCACTGGACGGGTTTTCACTGCCTTCCTGGGTTGCTTTTCCAGGAGGACCCACATATGTGACAATGGCTCTTGGGGTCTTGGGGCGAGATAACAGGGATCTTAAGCCTCGATTTAGTGTGTCCTTAGGGAAGTTTTAAAGTGAAGTTTCTAAGTGTTTTCCTAGCACAGGATTCTTAGCAAATAGTAGTCATGGTATTTTCTGGCTTTGCTGATTGCTTAAACAGAAGTTTCAAACATAGAAACAGGTCGTGGTTTTTACATGTTATAACTAGATGCTGGTCACAGCAAAGCCAGGTTAAAAAACCAAGATGCTGCTGGTGGTGAATCCCATTTGCAACAGTACAATAACTAAAAATCCAAAAGAAAAAAAAAAAAACAGGAGCTTTCACGACATAAACCATAAACCTTTACAGACACCAATAAAAGTAGACTTGAATAAATTGCAAGACACTATAATAAGATTAAATTCAAATCAAAAGCCCCATCGGATTGGGAGAGCATGATTGGACAAAGTATTGCTAAAATATCCTGTAGCTGAGTGCCAATATTCACCAAGAAATCTTTAAAAATCAAGAGTATTGGAAAAATTTAAATTTATCATAGACCTCTATGCAGATGTAGGTCTGTTAGCCAAGCACTCAACGCTGTATCAGAAGATATTACAAGCTGATGATATGTGCCAAAGCCTGCAATACTTTAATCACCATTTCTCAGATTTATGTAAAAAGCAATTAAGGAAAGTTGTGAAATAAGAACATAAATCACCAGATGAACATTTGACATTTAGTGCCCTATAACTAGTGATGAGAGAGCACTCCAGCACTGGATATTAGTGAACTCTTAAAGCAATCTCAAATTATGTGGAATTCAAATTCTGTGGAGTAATTAGAAATCTAAATAGGAATAAGCTTTTCTCATTTAAGACATTTCGGACTTAACTATTATTGAATTATCCATGAGCAAGAGTTGGGGAGGACTAGAAAAAAATCCCTTTCATGAAGAGCCCAAAACAGTAAATAAGAGCAAGAGATGAGAAGTAGTAATAGGCATCAAAGGTCAGGACTTTTCTCTATATCGCTCAACCACAACCCATGCCCTTTAAAAGTTTACTGAGAGGGTATTCTGCATGAGAGTTTAACCACCTTCTATGTTAAACAACCCTATGCTGTTCTTTAAATATACATTGCAATTAGCATACAAAACAAAACACAACACCTAATAAATTAAAGAAAATAAATTCAAGCCTTAAGATACTCGTATCTGTCTTGATTAAAGTTCTGAGTCGATTATTTGATAAAAGGGTGAGGTGCCTGCTTTTATGCTCAGCTGGAAGAGCTGTACATGTCACATGAAGGTATTCCATACACCTGGTGTAGGCGGGGCCTCAGAAGAATGAGCAGTCATGGGCTTCTCCAAACCAAACAACTGGGCCCTCACCTCTTCCACATGGAATTATTCTCATGCAAATAGACAACAGGCCTCACAGCAGAATGGCAAAATTCTGAAAGCATTATCTCAAAGGACTAGAAGGGGACATGAAAAAATGGTGGGCCGGGCGTGGTGGCTCACGCCTATAATCCCAACACTTTGGGAGGCCGAGGTGGGCGGATCACAAGGTCAGGAATTCGAGACCAACCTGGCCAACATGGTGGAACCCAGTCTCTACTAAAAATACAAAAATTAGCCGGGTGCAGCGGCGGGTGCCTGTAATCCCAGCTTCTCAGGAGGCTGAGGCAGGTCAATCGCTTGAACCCAGGAGGCGGAGTTTGCAGTGAGTCGAGATCACAACACTGCACTCCAGACTGGGCTACAGAATGAGACTCCATAAAAAAAAAAAAAATGGTGAACTGAGACTTGAAAAAAAATCACAAATGGTGAACAGATGAGATTAGGATAAAACAATGCAAATATTCCTGGAAAACAATAAAAGAAATGTTTGGTGGAAGAAAATCTAAAACTCATTTCCTACGATATCTCATATAGACTTTGTTTACTGGAGAAAATAGCTAGCTCAGGAAGTCATTGGTCAGGGAATGATCACTGGAACACCTCACTTTTCTGGAGGCGACCTCTGGTAAGGACCAAGTCCTCTCTTGTATTTGCTCTCTTGACCCTCCTCGTGGGGGCTAGAAACTCTTCTTACCCTCCTACCTGTGGGGAAATGACTCACCCCTAAACACTTGGTGGGCAGGTTTGAAAGCCACACAGGCAGTCAGAAAAGTCATGGCAGGGACACTTCAAAATAAATCTCTGAGGGAGCTGGAAAAAAAAAATTCAGACTAATCGAAACCCTGAAAAAGCCTTCTAAATCCCACCCACTCTGCCAATCACTGGGGTCTTCCCTGAGGGAACCTCAGAAAATTAAGAAGGTGTTTGGACGAACCGAGGCAAGATGGTGCACTTCCGGGTTCTTCATC
>NW_022313850.1:0-3651 GCF_002776525.5 Piliocolobus tephrosceles
AAAGGTTTTCACCTCTATAAACCTTTACCGGACTGTGCTTGGGGAAGCCGGGTGTGAGATGTTGAGTAGCCAGTTCTCAAGATGCTGATGCATACACTGAGGTCAGCAAAATTGCCTACGATTCTGGAAGGCATGCTGGCTCCTGCCCTGGTCCACACTAACCTGAGAATGTGGGCAGCTGTTGCTCCTCAGGATGACTGGTGGGTGGGCATCCTTGCTACTGGGAACAGTACACTGAGGGGCATCCTCTGTGGTCTGCAGGAAGGGCTTTCCTAGGAGCCGTCCAAGGAAGCTGCTGTCAAGGCAGGTATGAGACTCTCCCATATTTGACATCTTGAGTTCCTCACCTGTGCAATGAGCAGGAGATTCTGAGCCTGGAAGGCTCTGCAGAGGTTGCTATGTGATTCATGCCTAGAGAAGCAGACATCTAGGAGGATGAGCCTGTCCCCTGAGCTGCTGTGAGAGATCAGGCTGAGTACGCCCTCTGTCCTCTGCGAAGATGAGCATCTCTGCTCAGGGCATTGAGCAGTGAGAGGCCTGCCTTGAGTGTCCAGGGGAACTTGACGTTGAAGGTTTTTGAGGATGTAAGTTGTTTTGCCTTAGGTATCTCTGACTTTATACTCAAATCAGTTTGTAAAACCAAGTGACCTGGCTTGCAGAGGAGCCCTAGAGTGAATTATTTTGCAATACAAATAATCAAATGATTTATTTATTTAATTTTACAAAGTTCAGGCTATTCCCCCACCCTCTGCAGGGCATGGCAGTGTGGCAGAGTAATACCATCCATAAGTCAAACCCTTATTTATTACTCCCTCCATGTCAGGCAGTCTTCTAAGCGCTTTATATATACAGCAATTCAGTTATTCCCCACAGAACTCTATAAGGTAGCTATGTGAGGTACATTGCTATCTCTGTATTTGGCCTTGGATGAATTACTTCTCTGGGCCTTTATTTCCTCATGTATTCATTGAGTGGGATCATTACTAGATTACAGAGTTTTTATGAAGATTAAATGAGAAAATGCTCATAGCAAGTGCTTAAAGAATGTATACATAATATATGTGCATATAATACACATGTGTATAAGCACATATTTAAGTATAAATGTAAATTGGAGGGGCAGCAAGTATCAGAGGAGAACATGTCCAGGGCTGAAGCTGTTCTGTCTGCAGACCCCCTTCCTAGCAGGACAGATGAGGAGACATGAGGAGCCATCATGGTCCCTGGGCAGCTGACTCCGGTGTCCTGGGTTGAAGAGGCCGCTACTGCAGCTGTGGTGTTGAAGGGGATGGGAGCAGGGATGGTCACTGCTTGGGGATGGCTCTTAGCCTCTTATCCAGAGTGCCCTAACTCCCCACCCGGTAGCTGCTCCTACTCAGCGCTGTGCCCCCTCACCTGGCCGGTCCAGTGTTGCACGAGACAGTGGTGGTGGTGTTTTCTTTCAGCTTGCTGTGTGCTTGGTTAGGATAATGAGCTACCTAATGGTTATTAGACTATAATAAAAAGATACCAAAACAAACAGTGCAAGACAAGGATGTCAACATAGGCAACTCTTCGTTAGGCTTGTCACCGACTGCCAGTGCTGAGAGCCCACCCCGGACTCCTTCCCTTGGTTAGAACCTCACTCCCCTTCTGCACTGGCATTGGCAATGTATGTACATATTTATTTATTTTGGAAACAAGGTCTCACTCCTGTTTCCCAGGCTGGAGTGCACTGGCGTGATCCTGGCTCACAGCAGCCTTGACTCCCAGGTGCGAGTGATTCTCCCTCCTCAGCCTCCCAGTAACTGAGATTATAGATGTGCACCACCATGCCTGGCTAATTTTTTTGTTTGCATTTTTTTTTTTTTTTTTGTAGAGATGGGGTTTCACCGTGTTGGCCAGGCTGGTCTTGAACTCCTGAGCTCAAGTGATCTGTCCGCCTCAGCCTCCCAAAGTGCTGGAATTACAGGCGTGAGCCACCACGCCTGGCCCATCTTTATTTAGCTGACCCAGTCAGTCTGGCCTCGGCCTGGCACAGCCGCTGGGCCTTCACTCTTCTGCTCTATTATACTTCTTCATGATGGTCTGTCTGTCCCTGACTCGCATCCCCTAAACTCCTTGGAATAGTTTTGTTTTTTTTTTATAAAAAATGTTTATTATGAAAAATTTTAAACACACACACGTGTGTGCATTACCTAATGAGCTTCCACAATCACAGCTTCAACAATTATCAACGTTGATTCTTTTTCGTTTGTCTACCTTGTATATGTACAAGGTTGACCCTTGAGAGCAACACAAGTTTGAACTTCAAGGGTCCACTTACATGTTGGCAATTTTTCTTCTTTGGGATAGCATCTGGCTGTCATCCAGGCTGGAGTGCAGTGGTGTGATCCCAGTTCGCTGGAGCCTCGAGCTCCTGGGCTCAAGCAATCCTCCTGCCTTAGCCTCCTAAGTAACTAGGACTACAGGCACGTGCCACCATGCCTGGCTAACTTTCATTTTTTCTATAGAGAAGGTGTCTTGCTATGTTGCCCAGACTGGTCTTGAACTTCCATCTTAGGCAATCCTCCTGCCTGGGCCTCCCACAGTGCTGAGATTACAAGGAATGAGCCACCATGCCTGGCCTGGATATTTCTTCCATAAATATATTGACTTTTTTGAGACTTGTGACAATTTGAAGAAACCTATATACGAACTGCATAGCTTAGAAATACTGAAAAACTTAAGAAAAAATTAGATATGTCATAAATGCATAAAATATGAGTAGATACTGGCCGGGCGTGGTGGCTTATGCCTGTAATCCCAGCACTTTGGGAGGCCGAGGTGGGTGGATCACAAGGTCACGAGATTGAGACCATCCTGGCTAACACGGTGAAACCCTGTCTCTACTAAAAATGCAACAACAACAAAAAAATTAGTCGGGCGTGGTGGCGGGTGCCTGCAGTCCCAGCTACTTGGAAGGCTGAGGCAGGAGAATGGTGTGAACCCAGGAGATGGAGGTTGCAGTGAGCCAAGATCGCACCACTGCACTCCAGCCTGGGCAACAGAGCAAGATTCTGTCTAAAAATATATATATATGTATATATATCATATATATTATAATATGTTATTATATATTATATTTTTATATTTATATTATATTTAATATATATTAATATTAAATAACATAATAATATATTTATATATTAAATATATTTATATTTATTATATATTATAATATATAATATGTTATAATATATTATATATATTTAACATAGTATAAATATATATATGAGTAGATACTGTTTCATTTATATGTTAATTGACTCTTCATCTTATCAGTAAGGCCTCTGATCAACAATAGGATATTAGTAATTAAGTTTGTGGGAGTCAAAAGTTACACTTGAAGTTTTGGCTGCACAGAGGGTGGCACCCCTAACCCCCACATTGGTCAAGATACTTTGTTTCATTTAGTATTTTAAGGTAAATTCTAGACTTCTCTTCTTCAGTAAAGCCTTGCACATAGAGAGTTGTGTTTCCCTAACAGTTGACCTCCTTCCTTCTTTTTTCAAATAATAACCACAGTGCCATCATAACCACACATGAAGTTGAAGCATTCTTAAAGTGAATGCCCATTCCACATTCACATTCCCTTGATTGTCTCAAAACCACCTTTTTTTTTTTTTTTTT
>NW_022313851.1:1758-5585 GCF_002776525.5 Piliocolobus tephrosceles
CCAGACCGTGTCTGTCACCCCTGCGGCGCGTGTGCGGGCGGGGCCCGTGTGCCGTTCGTTGACTGGCCTGGCCCCGCCGGCCGCGGGAGCCGGAGAACTCGGGAGGGGGCGAGAGAGCCGCGGGGACCGGGACCCGTGCGTACGAGCGCGTGCGCGTGCGTGTCGTGGGGCCCGGGGGGGGCGGCGGCCTCGATGTTGTGTGTCGGCGGGCCCGGGGGGAGGGCGGTTCTCGGCGTGACGGTGGGGGTCTCGGTGCCCTCCCGGCCGCCGGGGCCCGTCGTCCTTCCCGTCCCGCTGGCTCCCGTTGGGGCCGGCCGGGTTCCCGCCGCCCCCGCCGCGCCGCGCCGCGCCAGGCCGTAGGGCCCGGCCCGCTGGCTCTCCGCCGGCCTTCCCGCTAGGGCGTCTCGAGAGTCGTGGGGCCGGACGCTGGTCCGGTCCCCCCCTCCTCGTCCGCCCCCTCGCCGTCCAGGTACCTAGCGCGTTCCGGCGCGGAGGTTTAAAGACCCCTTGGGGGTGTGTGTCGCCCATCCGCCCGTGGGTCGGGGGCGGTAGGTGCCCCGTCGTGGGGAGGAGGTCCCGTCGGGAGGGTCCCGGACCCTCCCCTCGGCTCTTGCCCCGCACGGGCTGCTCCGCCCCCCGGCCGGGGCTGTGCGCCGCAGGCGCGTCGCCGCCGCGGCGGCCGTCGTCGGGCCGTCGCGCGCCTGCCGCGCGTGTCGCGGCGTGTGCCCCGCGCCGTGTGGGCGGGAACCCTCGGGCGCCTGTGGGGCGTCCGTGCGGGCTCGCCTCGTCGTGGGCGGCGCGCGTGTCTCCCTGTGGTAGTGAAACCTTTCGACCCCTCTCCCGGAGTCTGGTTGCGTTCCTTGTCTCGCTGGCCGGCCAGAGGCAACCCCCTCTGGGGGCGTGCCACGCCAGGAGGGCCTCCCGGTGTCGGGAGCGCCCTCGCCACACTCACCTCGTACGACTCTTGGCGGTGGATCACTCGGCTCGTGCGTCGATGAAGAACGCAGCTAGCTGCGAGAATTAATGTGAATTGCAGGACACATTGATCATCGATACTTCGAACGCACTTGCGGCCCCGGGTTCCTCCCGGGGCTACGCCTGTCTGAGCGTCGCTTGCCGATCAATCGCCCCCGGGGGTGCCTCAGGGCTCCTCGGGGTGCGCGGCTGGGGGTTGCCTCGCAGGGCCCACCGGGGCCCTCCGTCCCCCCAAGCGCAGACCCGGCGACGTCCGCCCTCCACTTCCGCCGCGGCCCGCGCCTTCCCCCTGCCCCCGCGGTCCCTGCGTGGTCACGCGTTGGGTGGTGGGGGGGAGGGGGGCCCGGCCAGGGGACAGGGAACTGCGGCGCCGCCGCCCGCGAAGAGGGAGAAGGGGAGAGAGGGCCGGCTCGGGCCGAGTTCCCGTGGCCGCTGCTGCCGCCGCGGCCCGGGTTCCTCCCTCGGGGGTGCTCCCGCGCGCCGCACGCGGCTTGGGGTGCGGGGTTCGTTGGCCCGGGCCGGTTGGAACGTCCCGTGCCGCCGTCGTCGCGCGCCGTCGGCGGTGGGGAAAGCGAGGTCGGAGGGGGTGTTGTGCGGGGAAAAGAGGTCGGGGGCGGGGGGAGCGTGTCCCGGTTGCCGCGGTTCGCCGTCCGCCCCTGGTGGCGGCCCGGCGTCCGGCTGACCGCCGCTTCCGCTCTCCCGTCCTCCCCGCCGCCGCGCCGTCACCGTCCCGTCCTCCTCGCCCGCCCGGCTCGCCTCGCGCGTCAGGGTCCGGAAGCCCGACCCGCGGCCCTCCCCCGGCCACGCTCGCGGCCGCATTCCCGGGGTTTGCGTGCCCCCGGCGGTGACCCGCGGGACGGCGCGGTGTCGTCTGCCGTCGCGCGCCCGCCTCCGGTGCGCGGCCGCGCGGTGCTGGGCCGGGGCCCCGTCCCGAGCTCCCGCGTCGGGGCGGGGCGGGCACGGCCGCCGCCGGCCGCCGCGTCCTCGGGCTCGTCCCCGCGCCTCCAAGGGGCGGGTGACGGGTCGGGGGGCGTGGGTGGTGGCCGCGGCGCACGGCGTCCGTCCCGCTCCTGGTGCGTGCCCCTCCCTCCCATCGTCCCCGGCTCCGCGGTCGGGGCGGCGGGGGGTCGCCATCGGCCGCGGCTCTCTCCCTCTGTCTGGCCCCTGTGCGCCTCCCGCCCTCCGAGACGCGACCTCAGATCAGACGTGGTGACCCTCTGAATTTAAGCATATTAGCGGAGGTAAAGAAACTAACCAGGATTCCCTCAGTAACGCGAGTGAACAGGGAAGAGCCCAGCGCCGAATCCCCGGCCCGCGGTGGGGCGCGGGAAATGTGGCGTACGGAAGACCCACTCCCCGGCGCCGCTCGTGGGGGGCCCAAGTCCTTCTGATCGAGGCCCAGCCCGTGGACGGTGTGAGGCCGGTAGCGGCCCCCGGCGCGCCGGGCCCGGGTCTTCCCGGAGTCGGGTTGCTTGGGAATGCAGCCCAAAGCGGGTGGTAAACTCCATCTAAGGCTAAATACCGGCACGAGACCGATAGTCAACAAGTACCGTAAGGGAAAGTTGAAAAGAACTTTGAAGAGAGAGTTCAAGAGGGCGTGAAACCGTTAAGAGGTAAACGGGTGGGGTCCGCGCAGTCCGCCCGGAGGATTCAACCCGGCGGCGGGTCCGGCCGTGTCGGCGGCCCGGCGGATCTTTCCCGCCCCCCGTTCCTCCCGACCCCTCCACCCGCCCTCCCTCCCCCGCCGCCCCTCCTCCTCCTCCCCGGAGGGGGCGGGCTCCGGCGGGTGCGGGGGTGGGCGGGCGGGGCCGGGGGTGGGGTCGGCGGGGGACCGTCCCCCGACCGGCGACCGGCCGCCGCCGGGCGCATTTCCACCGCGGCGGTGCGCCGCGACCGGCTCCGGGACGGCTGGGAAGGCCCGGTGGGGAAGGTGGCTCGGGGGGCCCCGTCCCGCCCCGTCTTCCCCCCGCCCGCGTCCTCCCCCGGAAGGGCGCGGGTCGGGGCGGCGGCCGCGGTGGCGGCGGGACCACCCCCCGAGTGTTACAGCCCCCCGGCAGCAGCACTCGCCGAATCCCGGGGCCGAGGGAGCGAGACCCGTCGCCGCGCTCATTCTTTCTGAATAATGTCTTTTTACTGATTGAATATTACATTTTCCAAAACTACCTATGGCTCACCCTGTCCCAATATTGTACCTATAAAGACCCCGCACACAGTCAGTAGAGGGGAGAGACCACTTGACTTTGGAGAGAAGATGGCTAGACTTTGGAGAAGAACAGACAGCCTGACTTTAGAGAGAAGACAGCTGGGCTTTTGGGAAGAAGAGACCGCTTGACTTCAGGGAAGGTGGCTGGAATTCAGGCAGAACTATCTGCCCTTCCCATACCCTCTCCAACTCCCATATCCTCTGAGAACCATTCCCACCGCTCAATAAAATTTTCTGCCTTCACCATCCTTCGAGTGCCCATGCAACCTCATTCTTCTTGGATGCCAGAGAAGAGCTTGGGGTCCACCAAGTGTGGATACCCAAAGAGGCTGTCACACCAGCCCTCTGCCCTCACTGGTGGAGGGCAGTTGCCACACGGGATGAGGCAAGAGGACAACTGAGCTATTAACACACAGCCATCCACAAATGGTCTGACTAAAGGAGAGCTGTAACACCCCCTCTGGGGTTTTGGTGTCACAGACTCCCCTACTTGGGCGCTGCCTCAGGTCCGGTACAGAGCTTGCATGGCTGAGCACAGTGGGCCGTGTAAATGTTTGTCCCTGTCACAAATCTGATGAAGGGGCCAAGAAAAATCTTGCATAAATTTTAAATAAGCTGGGTATGGTGGCTCACACACTTTGGGAGGCCA
>NW_022313852.1:0-1056 GCF_002776525.5 Piliocolobus tephrosceles
AAATATCTCATTGCAGATTCCAAGAAAACAGTGTTAACACTGTGCTCAGTGAAAAGAACAGTGTAACTCTATGAACTGATTTCACACATCACAAAGCAGTTTCTCAGAAAGCATCTTTTTGGTTTTTCTATGAGGATATATCCTTTGACAACAGAGGCTTCATTGACCTCTCAAATATCCTATTGCAGATTCCAAGACAAAAGCGTTAGCAAACTTCTCAATGAAAAGAATGGTGTAACTCTGTGAGATGAATTCACACATCAGAAAGGAGTTTCACTGAAAGCTCCTTTTTGGTTTTAATCTGTGGATATTTCCTTTGTCAACATAGGCTTCAAGCATCCCCAAATATAATATTGCAGATTCCATGAAAACAGTCTATCAAACAGCTCAATGAAAAGAATGGTGTAATTCTGTAAGATGAATTAACACAACAGAAAGCAGTTTCTCAGAAAGCTTCTCTCTAGTTTTCACTTGAGGATATTTCCTTTGTCACTACAGGCCTCAATGTGCTCCCAAATATCCTACCACAGATTCCACAAAAACAGTGTTATCAAACTACTCAATGAAAAGAATGGTGTAACAGTGTAAGAAGAATTCACACATTGCCAAGCAGTTTCTCAGAAAGCTTCTTTCCAGTTTTATTCTAAGGATATTTCCTTTGTCACCATAGGCTTAAATGCGATGCAAATTATCTCCTTTCAGATTCCCCAAAAACAGTGCTACTAAACTGCTACATCAAAAGAATGGTGTAACTCTGTGAGATGAATTCCCACATCAAAAAGCTATTTCTCAGAAAGCTTCTTTCTACTTTTTATCTGAGGATATTTTCTCCTTGACCATATTTGTCAATGCACTCCCAAATATTCCATTGCAAATTCCAGGAAAAACATGTTAGCAAAGTTCTCAATGAGAAGAACGGTGTAACTCTGTGAGATGAATTCACACATCATAAAGACATTTCTCCAAAACCTTCTTTCTAGTTTTAATCTGAGGATATTCCCTTTGTCACCATAGGCTTCAATGAGATCCAAAATATCCCCTCTCAGATTCCCCAAA
>NW_022313852.1:1066-3529 GCF_002776525.5 Piliocolobus tephrosceles
TTCTCAATTAAAAGAACAGTGTAACTCTGTGAGATGAACTCACATATCACAAAGAAGTTTTTCAGGAAGTTTCTTTCGAGATTTTATCTGAGGATATTTTCTTTGTCACCGTAGGCTTCAATGCATTCCAAATATCGCTTCTCAGATTTCACAAAAAAAGTGCTACCCAACCACTCCATGAAAAGAATGGTGTAACTTTGTGAGATGAATTCATAAATCACAAAGCAGTTTATCAGAAAGCGTCTTTCTAGTTTTTGTCTTAGGATATTTTCTTTTTCAACATTTACCTCAATGCACTCATGAATATCACATTGCAGATTCCACGAAAATAGTGTTAGCAAACTACTCCATGAAAAGAAAAGTGTAAATCGGTGAGATGAATTCACACATCACAAAGCAGTTTCTCAGAAAGCTTCTTTTTGGTTTTTGGCTGAGGATATTTCCTTTGTCACCATGTGCTTCAATGCACCCCCAAATATCCCTTCTCAGACAACACAAAAACAATGATGCCAAAGTCCTCCCTCAAGAAACTTTTAGGAATATGAGATGAATGCACACATCAGAAAGTATTTTCTCCAAAAGCTTCTCTCCAGTTTTTACCTGGAGAAATTTATTTTTTCACCTTAGACCTCTAGAAGCTCCCACATATCCCTTTGCAGATTCCATAAAAACAGTGCTACCAAACTGCTCAAAGAAAACAATGGTTTAATCTGTGTAATGAATTCACCCATCACAAAGAAATTTCTCAGAAAGCTTCTTTCTAGTTTTTATCTCAGGATATTTCCTTTTCCACTTCGGCTTCCATGCACTGCCAAATATCCCTTCTCAGACACCACAAAAACAATGATGCCAAACTGCTCTCTCAGCAGAAATCTTTACCTCTATGAGATGAATGCACACATCACAAAAGAGTCATCAGAAACTTTCTCTCCAGTTTTTACCTGATGATATTTGCTTTTCAAACCTTGGCCTCTATCAGCTCCTGAATATCCCTTTGTATATTCCACACAGTGTTACCAAACTGCTCAATGAAAACGAAGATTTACCTTTGTTAGATGAAGTCACTCATCACAAAACAGTCTCTCAGAAAGCTTCTTTCTAGTTTTTTTCTGAGGTTATTTCCTTTTTCACTGTAGGCTTCCGTGTTCTCCGAATATCCCTTTGTAGATTAAACAAAAACAGGGTTACCAAATTGTTCAATGAAAAGAGCGGTTTACCTCTGGGAGGTGAATTCACCCATTACAAAGACATTTCTCAGAAGGTTCCTTTCTAGTTTTTATCTGTGCATATTTACTTTCCCAAATATCCCTTCTCAGACACCACAAAAACAGTGATGCCAAACTGCTCAATCAACAAAGTGGTTCATCTCTATTAGATGAATACAAACATCACAAAACAGCTTCTCAAAAACCTTCTCTCCAGTTTTTATGTGAAGATATTTCCTTTTTCACCACAGGCCTCTATGAGATCCCAGAAATCCTTTTGAAGATCCCCAAAAACAGTGCTACCAAACTGCTCAATGAAAAGAAAGGTGGAACTCTGTGAGATGAATTAATCAATCACAAAGCAGTTCCTCACAAAGCTTCTTTCTAGTTTTTGTGTGAGGATATTTCCTTATTCACCACTGGTCTCAATGCCTTCGTTAATATCGCTTTGCAGATTCCACAAAAACAGTGTTAGCAAACTGCTCCATGAAAAGAGAGGTGTAAATCTGTGACATGAATTCACACATCACAAAGTAGTTTCTCGGAAAACTTCCTTTGGTTTTGCTCTGAGGATATTTCCTTTGTCATCATAGGCTTCAATGAGCTCCCAAATATCCTCTTTCAGATTCCATGAAATCACTGTTATCAAACTGCTCAATGAAAACAGCAGTGTATCTCTGTGAGAGGCATTCACATATCCAAAAGTGGTTCCTCAGAAAGCTTCTTTCTACTTTTTATCTGAGGATACTTCCTTTTTTACCATAGGCCTGAATGCACTCCAGAATATCCCATCGCATAATCCATGAAAAAAGTGTTAGGAAACTTCTCAATGAAAAGAATGGTGTTACTGTGAGATGAATTCACACATCATAGAGTAGTTTCTTATAAAGTTTCTTTCTAGATTTTATCTGAGGATACTTTATTTGTCACCTTAGGCTTTGATGCGATCCAAAATATTCCTTCTCAGATTCCCCATAAACAGTGCTACCAAAGTGCTCCATGAAAAGAGTCGTGTAACTCTGTGAGATGAATTCACAAATCACAAAGTCGTTTCTGAGAAAGCTGCTTTCTAATTTTTGTCTGAGGATATTTCCTTTGTCACTGTTTGCCTCAATGTGCTTGCGAATATCCCTTTGCAGATTTCACGAAAATAGTCTTAGCAAAATCCTCTATGAAAAGATAAGTGTAAATCTGTGAGAAGAATTCACACATCACAAAGCAGTTCCTCAGAAAGCATCTTTTTTCTATTTTGTCTGAG
>NW_022313855.1:0-11084 GCF_002776525.5 Piliocolobus tephrosceles
AAGGGCATATGACAAGTAAATGGAATGTGGTTCTCTGGATGAAACTCCCGAACAGATAAATGACATTGTTGGTAAAACTGGTGAAATCTCAATTAAGTCTGGGGTTTGGTTAATAGTAACAGGTCAATGTTGTTTTTCTCAATTTGTCAAACATACATGGGCCACAGAAGATAACATTGTTGGAAATTGAAACTGGACACTAGGTACATGGAAACCACTGTTCTATCATTGCAACTGTTTGGGTCAACCTGAACATTTTCCAAAATAAAAGTTGATTAAAAATATAAGCACATGCCTATAATCTTGGGAGACTGAGACAGGAGAATCACTTGAACCCAGGAGGCGGAGGTTGCCGTGAGCTGAGATAGCACCATTGCACTCCAGCCTGGGTGACAGGGAGGCTGCATCTCAAAATAATAATAATAATAATAATAATAATAATAATAATAATAATAATAATAAAGTGGAGATTACACCTGGTCTAATTACCACCCTGGCGGCAAGCTAACTAACTAAATATAAAGTTTGTAACAGTCCTCAAAGCTATACAGAATAATTATGCAAAATATTTTAGAAACTATTTTATAAAAGGGTAACCCATGAGTATGCATTTTAGAAAGTGAATTTAACTACACTGTATAAAAGCTGACATTTATAGGATATCAAAATAGCTTAGAGATGTAATCAGTTCAATGGAAAAAGTTAGAAAGACTAGCTTGTTTAGAATCTCCTGGCAGGGACAATAAAGCTGTTTAAGTGACTAAGCATCGTTATTACTGCTGTATATACAGCCACTGCTTCTTTAGTGTAGTGCTATTGATTTTTTTGCCATGCTACAATCATAATATAATTATTTTGAAAGTATTACATCATAGCAACAGGTTCAAGCCAACTTTTAGCAATGGAATTGTAGGATCAAAAATGTGTGTATAACAAAACGCCCACCAAAGTATTCCATTAATTTAAACTCCCAATTTTAAAATACCATTGATGTTAGCTTAGGATGTGAATGTATGTAAATTATATTAAGCCAGTCTACCTTATTTATACTTAAAAAAATTAACATGTTTAAGTATGCTCAATCCAAAATTACTAATGTCAATCTAATGTTTTAATTCAGTGTAATATTTTAATCTACTTAAAATGACAAATTGGGAGTCATAAATTCAATCAAAGAAAAAAAACGCTCCTTTTCCTGAAAGCAAAAATTTCTTCTACCTGCACATGTTTTGGTTTTGCAAAAGTCGTTTTTCTCTTTTCTTGATGACTGTCATTTTATAATGACTTTAATGATAAACCTCATTTGTAATCATTTCTAATTTGCGGTTATATAGCCTGGTTATGATATGTATCAACAATGACACATAATTGCTGTGTCTTGGGATTCATTAATAGAACAACATCATCTCCTGTGTTCAGATTTTCAGAGGGACCTTAGTTCCCTAGGTGAGTTTAATATTTTTTTCTTTTTTCTTTTTTTTGAAACAGAGGCTCACTCTGTTGCCCTGGCTGGAGTGCAATGGCATGATCTCAGTTCACTGCAACCTCTACCTCGAGGGTTCAAGTAAATCTCCTGCCTCAGTCTTCCATAGCTGGGATTACAGGGGCATGCCGTCACGCCTGGCTAATTTTGTGTTTTTAGTAGAGACAGTGTTTCACCACGTTGGCCAGGCTGGTATTAAGCTCCTGATCTCAGGTGATCCGCCTCCCTTGGCTTTCCAAAGTTCTGGGATTACAGGCATGAGCCACCCGTGCCAGGCCAGGTGAGGGTAATTCTATCTCAATTTATCTTCATGTGAAATTAAGAGTAACAATAATTTTAAAACCCAGTCTTCTCAGATAGCATTTGAAAAATGCAAGGAGAATATCCCATTGAGAAAGCAGAGATGATTGAATGACAAGAACAAGTTTAACTGGCTAGTTCTATAGAGATATTATAAAGCAGTAGTCCTCCAGAAACTTATTTGGAAAACAGGTTTCCTTTTTTGCACACGTATTTGTAAAGCATTGATGGCTACAGAGTTCTTTCATATACATTTTCTTAATCTCAGCTTCGTAACCCTAGGAGATGCCAATTTCTCTGCAGTTATTTTACGGAAGAATTTATTGTATGTGTTCTCTTAGAGGTAAAGGATTTGTGGAAATGGTGCAGTGGGACCCTGGAAACATCCCTTAAATACTCAGTAGACTGCTACTTTCCTAAAATAACAACACGCCATCTGTCAGACAGAATTTGTGTGAAGAGAGAATAATATTTCATTTACTGCATACACCAGGAGAGCTGATAAATCTTCTTGAGGTCATGGATGTTTTTTGGAACAGTTTCAATTTACATTTTATTTGTGAAGATAGCTGTCAGGAGGCACATTGGAAGCAGTCAGTGGTGTGTCATCACAATGCCGGCTGCTCACCGCACACCACGGCAAGGGAGAACACTGCATGTGTGAGATGGGAACACTGGGCCAGAGGGCCAGGGCCAGAGGGACAAGGGTGTTGAGCCAGTTTTCCTAAGGGCCACATGCTTGCGATATTTTAAGGAAAAACATAAAGGAAAGAAAGTAGGTGTGGTAGATAGATTTAGTTCAATTTATTTCGCTCCTTAAGTTCCATTCTGAAGGCATGACAGTAGCAACAATGACAAGTAAAATTGTTGATTATTTGTCTTCAGGGACTCAGTGCAACAGTGAGAATATTGAACACATGTGATGAGGAAGGTAATGAGCTAGATAATGGTCACATTCTGATGAGTATGGTAGGCTCTCTGCCCTTGAGGGACTCACAGCCTAGTGAAGAAGTCAAGAAACCAAAATAGGCAAGTCCAAGAAAATCTATGATGTATGCACCTAAAAGTATATGTCCTATGGGAGAAGTTTATTTCACTCAACCCAAGGCATTGGAAAATGTTTTCTAAAAAAGATGATATCTGAGCTGAATCTGAAGGACAAATATGAATGAAGCTGGATGAGCACTGGAGGCAGAAATCATGCCAGAGGCAGAGGCAATGCCACAGATAGACATTCTGCCTCCTCCTCATCATCAAAGTCACTATCATAGAAATAATAATGCTAATACTAATAATAGTATTTAGGACTTGGCAAATATTTTATAAGCATCATTTTATTTAATTTTGTTTTTAATTTTTAAAATAGATTTAGAGGGTACAATTATAGTTTTGTTACATGGATATAGTAGTGGTAAGTCTGTGCTTTTAGGGTAACCATCACATGAATTTGTGTACATTGTAATTTTGTAATTTTCATCCCACACCTCATCCCACCTTCCCACCCTCTCATCCTTCTCGAGTCTCCAGTGTCTATTATTCCACACTTGATGTCCATGTATACACATTATTTACCTCCCACTTATAAGTGAGAATGTGGTATTTCATGTTTTGTTTTGAGTAATTTTACTTAAGATAAAACCTTCAGTTCTGTCATGCTTGGTGGCTCACACCTATAATCTCAGCACTTTGGGAGGCTGAGGCCGGTGGATCACTTGAGGCCAGGAGTTAGAGACAACCCTGGGAGATATGGGGAAACCCCATCTCTACTGAAAATACAAAAACTAGCCAGGCATGGTGGCTCACGCCTGTAGTCCCAGCTACTCAGGAAACTGAGGCTTGAGAATCCTTTGAACCTGGGAGGTGGAAGTTGCAGCAAGCCAAGATCTCACTACTGCACTCCAGCCTGGGTGACAGAGTGAGACTCCATCGCAAACAAAACAATGACAAAAACCCCTCCAGTTCCATTTATGTTGCTGCAAAAGGCATAATTTCATTCTTTTTATGGATAAGTAGTATTCCGTTGTATATGTATAACACATTTTGTGAAACCAATCATCTGCTGAAAGTAGGTGCATTAGTACTCCTGTGCATGGAAAGAGAACTGAACTTCAAGAGATAAAGTAATATAGCCAAGAAATAAGCACTCAATAGTTGGGTTTGAACTTATTTAAATTCACACAGTCTGACTCAGAATATGAATTCAAAATCACTACACTATTCTGCCCCTGCACGTATCGTGTGCGTGTGTGTGGGCAGCGGGGGCGAGGAAGCAGAGTGTGGCTAGCAATTTGCTATAAGGCAGAGTGTAGTAGGAGCCAGAGCAGAGAAATATGTGGAGATCAGGTCATATTGATCTGAAGAGTTTAAAGTTGATAGAAAATGAGGAGGGAAGCATGATGTATTTTAAGTAGAAAAGGTAATATTGGCTTTCAATAGCCATTTGCTTAAAGCAGTTTTTATTTTAATGTTTTATTTTTGGTGCTAAGGACAGCAAATTGCTTTATGAAACTAAATTTACATGGGTGTTCCTTCTAAAATTTAATATAATTTAAGCCAGAAAATACATTAGCAATAACCGCTGTTATAAGTCATAAAAAGTCCCAGTAAATAAAGTCATTATAGGATTGAAGATGCATCTCGAATAATGTAGATCTTAAATAATAACCACATTTAAAAGTAAATTTAATGCATAACTTTAAAACAGATTCAAGAATAAAACTAGTACCATTAAGATTTTTACTAGAAATTTTTTCAGGAGTGAGATCTAGGTAAGAAATTAAAATCTCATTTTTTTTTCCATTCTGAAGAAATAACTAATTTTTTCATCAGTTGGCTTATTTTGAAGTGTTACTTGACATAAAATGGACTGTTTATTTTTAGTGTAGGGGGCTGCATCATAAACTCCTAGGTAGCTATTGGCAAGATTGTATTTATTTGTCCAAAATTGATTATAAACCACCCTCTATGAGAACTAGTGCAACATACAACTGATCCTTCCTACTATGATTCTTGTGTTCGTGAATTCACATTCTTGCCAAAATGTATTTAGAACCCCCAGATCAATACTCTTGGTTCAATCATGATCATTTATTGATATTTGCAAAATGGCAAAATGTCTGAGGTAAGTAAAACTCACCTTCCAGCTGAAATAAGAAGACCCCAAGTTTTCTTATTTCAGCTGTCATACTATAGGCATGTGTCCTTTTTTGCAGGCTATTTACGGCTAGGTTTTTCACATTTTTGTGTTTCCTGTTAGTGATTTGCTGTCTGAAATGCCCAAGCATAGTGCTGAAGTTTCATCTCGTGTTTCTGTGCACAAGAAGTCTGTAATGTACCTTATGAGGAAAATATGTATGTTAGATGAACTTTATTCAGGTGTGACTTACAGTGCTGTTGGCTGTGAGTTCAATACTAATGACTCAACAATACATATTAAATGAGGTATCTTCATACTGAAACATACCCAAAATAAGGTCATGTATTGATTGGTTGTAGAAAGTGTCATGGTCAGAGTCTATGAAACCCTAACCTCTGTATCTCCTCTAGGAGCAATGGTTCTGGATTTTGCTATTCAGTGTAACTTCATATACCATAACTACAGTGAATAATGAGAACTGAATGTCTCTCTCTATATATATATATATAGAGAGAGAGAGAGAGAGGAGAGAGAGAGAGAGATTTATTTGTCATATATATGTGTATATATATGTATGTATGTATATGTTTTGGACAAATAAACACATATATGTATGTATATGTTTTGGACAAATAAATACAATCTTGCCAGTAGCTACCTAGGAGTTTATGAGGCTTCCCCCTACACTAAAAATGTAATATTTATTTCACCCAGGCTGGAGTGCAGTGGCACAATCTCAGCTCACTGCAGCCTCTGCCTCTCTAGTTCAAGAAAATCTCCTGTCTCAGCCTCTTAAGTAGCTGGGATTACAGGCTCCAACCACCACACCTGGCTAAATTTTGTATTTTTAGTAGAGATGCGGTTTCACCCTCAACATGGCCAGCCTGGTCTCGAGCTCCTGACCTCAGGTGATCCACCATCCTCGGCCTCCCAAGGTACGATGATTACAAGTGTGAGCCACTGCACCTGGCTGAGAATAGACTATATTTTAAGACACTCTTTGCTTGATGATGAATAGAAGATGAGTGAGAGAAGACAAATATCCTGGAGTGTGATAAATGATACCGATGGTAGCAGAAGGGTGAGAGCAGTCAGCAGTGGAGGCTGTTCTCACATTGCGAGGATGGGGAGAAGTACTGATGCCCTGGTTTATTGATTTGCTGGCTCCTGAGGCAGTTCCCAGTGCCCTTCATGTGTGTTGGCACTTACGAGCTTCCTTTATTCTTACTGAATACAAAGAAGTAGCATAACTTGATAGAGGCTTAGAGGTTACTTAGTCTCTAGACTCTCATTTTCAAATAGAGCAAGTGAGGCCCAGTGAGGGATGATGAGTTTATTAGAAAACTAAGTTCTCTTACTTTTAATTCATTTCATCTGCCTTATATCATCATTTCTCTTGAGACATTTTAAACTCTTCCTATGCAGTTTATCTGTGCTATACATTTATTTAAACATGATTTGTCCAATTTAGTTGCAAGAAAAGAATGCTCTGAATTGAACAGTGGGCCAACCTATTGATGTCTTAAACAAATGCTATGTTTGTAGTGGTCTCCAGGTCTGAAATTGCCAACAAATCAGTTGGGCATCTTTTCTACTCCATAAATAGTCCATATCACACCTTTTATAGATGGGGAAACACAGAGTGGACTTTGAAAATGAATTTTTTCCCATTTTACCAAGCAGATGAACTATCATTTATTTAGGTTTTAGAGTAGACAAATAATGGGATTTTATTGTATTGTCTGAAAATCTTTTCATTTCTCTTGACTGACTTATTTATTATATTTTCTTGGTAACTAAGAACAGATTCTCGGCTGGATACAATGGCTTATGCCTGTACGCCTAGTGCTTTGGGAGGCCGAGACAGGAGGGGATCACTTAAGGCCAGGGGTTTAATGACCAGCCTAGTCAACGTAGTGAGACCTTGAAGACCTCCTTTCTCTCTAACATACACACACACATACACTTTCTCTTGCACTATCTCTCTCTCTCTCTCTCACACACACACACACACACACACACACACACACACACACACACACTCTATCTCTGTGTCTCTCTCTTTCCATACGTATAAATTTACAGGAAAACATTCTCTTTCAGTATAAATACAGAAGGATTTAATGAGATCAGAAAAATTATTAGTACTGTAATTTGTATATGTGTAAGTGTGTCCGAATCATCTTTTGGTTCTCAATATTTTCCAGCATGTCTGTTGCAAGATTTTGACTGTGGATCCAGACAACCCTAATAGAATTTTCTTGTACAATTTGGGTTTTTATATTTAGTTGTATTTTTCATTTTACTTTTTAAATATACATTTCTTGCTAACTTTTATTCCCAATATTTGGAATATATTTAGGAAAATGTCAGCAGGTTCTATGTCTACAATTCAAATATGGGATTTCAACCATTGTGTGGGCAAAGCGATTATAGTTTCCAGACTACATATTTATGTTTCTCACATCAGTATTTTCAGCTTAATAAATAATAGGATGTTATAAAATAAATATATAAGATTGCTACCAGAAGCTTCAAAGAACTCCAAAAATAATAAAAATAGTAGAAAATAGAGTGTATTACACAAAGTTATGGTGAAAATTATTTCCGAAAACATTCGGTGTGACTTTTTACCTGAGTGCGTGCATATCATACTGGATGGCAATAGAAAAGGTATCTTTCCGTGAATCCTTGTATCTGTCTGTGTCCAGTCAGGACAGGCTTTATTATTATTTGAGACGGAGTTTCACTCTTATTGCCCAGGCTGGAGTGCACTGGCATGATTTCAGCTCACTGCAACCTCAGTCTAGTGGGTTCAAGCAATTCTTCTGCCTCGGCCTCCCAAGTAACTGGGATTACAGGCGCCCACCACCATGCCAAGCTAATTTTTTTATATTTTAGTAGAGATGGGATTTCACCATGTTGTCCAGGCTGGTCTCGAACTCTCCTGACCTCGTGATTCACCTGCCTCGGCCTCCCAAAAGGCTGGGATTACATGCGTGAGCCACTGTGCCCGGCCTAATTTTTGTATTTTTAGTAGAGATGGGGTTTCACCATGTTGGCCAGGTGATCCTCCCGCCTCAGCCTCCTGAAGTGCTGGGATTACAGGCGTAGCCACCACACCTGGCGAGGACAGACTTTAGTAAAAAATGTTTACTGGGTATTCAGAAAGTGAACAGACAAAAAAAAAAAAAAAGAAGGAGACGGTGCTCAGTTGGGGCTGGAGTTGTTGAGTTTGAATGGGAGTCCTTATGGGACTGAGGACCAGACTCTGAGGAGGGAGCATCCACTGATGATGCTGGTGTCTCAGAGGCCACAGTGGTGCTGGGTCTGCAAGTGCTGCAAAGACTGCTTATTAGAATCATGTGCAGCTACCTGGCAACCCAATCTGCTTGGGTCTTTGAGTGACACTTGACAGGAACACTTGACACTTCCAAAACAAGGAAGAGGAAGAGCATGAGAAAGAGCTTTCCAATCACTCTCTCATACCTCCTCTTTGCAGACTCCAACAGGGAATCAGTGGGCAAAGGATAAATACGGTTTGCAGCATCTGAGTCCTAGCACCACAAGGCAGACTAGAACGGTGGGATTGAAGCTAAGGGACATTAACTTAGTAAAAGACATAATTATGCTCTAAAAACCCCATCTAGGCTGGGCATAGTGGTTCACACTTGTAATCGCAGCACTTTGGAAGGCCGAGGTGAGTGGACGACCTGAAGTCAGGAATTCAAGACCAGCCCGGCCAATATGGCAAAACCCCATCTCTACTAAAAATTACAAAAAATTAGCCGAGTGTGGTGGCAGGTGCCTGCAATCCCAGCTACTCTGGAGGCTGCAGCAGGAGAATCATTAGAACCCAGGAGGCGGAGGTTGCAGTAAGCCGAGATCACACCACTGCACTCCAGCTTGGGTGAGACAGAGCTAAACTCCATCCCAAAAAAACTAAAATAAATAAATAAACAAACAAATAAATAAATAAAAATAAAAGCCCTGTCTAGATATTTTAAAAATTCATTCTTCCCTTCCATGGGGTATGAGACCAAGTCTACATGCTATGCCAATTAATATAAGTCAAATGTTCTTCTATTTTGAAGTAACAGTTTCAATTACATATATCTACTAAAGCATATAACTGACCAGAAATCATTGATCTGATTGTCATGTTTTCTCATAATTGTAGATGTCCTCAAGTCCTTACTTCCTAACTGAGTCATGTTATTTTCTGACTGATATGCTTTGGCCAGAATGAGAAGATGGAGAGAAAATTGGACTTTAAATTTTCAAAACTAATAGCAAAAATGAGTAGTAAAAATATGACTGTAGTATGTGGAATCTGAAAAAAAAAAAAAAAAAGAGGAAGGTTTATAGGCATTACGCTGAAAGTGGGGCCAAAGGAAGAAAAACAAGGAGACGGCACTCAGTTGGGGCTGGAGTTGCTGAGTTTGAAGGGGAGTCCTCATGGGGCTGAGGGCCAGGCTCTGAGGGGGGAGCATCTGCCGCTGGTACTGGTGTCTCAGAGGGCACAGTGGTGCTGGTCTGCAAGTGCTGCAGAGACTGCTTATTTGAATCATCCGCAGCTACTGAGAGTAGGAAAAAATATTAAATCTGGTGATCAGAATATACTTGGGTTGCAGCATCTGGGAATGAGACTATTAAAGAAAAATAGAGGTTGTGGCAATCAAAGAGTCAAATGGAGCATTGACTCTAAGATTTAATCTATGCAGATGGCAATTTACCCATTAAGTATTTCTGTGACTAACTCTTTTTGATATTAGGTGAGTGAACTGTATAATTGGTTTGTTAAGCAGTGCTCTTTTCTATTTCAATAATAATTCGTCTTTTTTCCCCTACTCTCCTATTAAATGAGATAATAACTTCAAGGTATATGCTAGATGAATACTAGATGAATACAAGGTATCTCCTATTAAATGAGATAATAATTTCAAAATATATACAAACTTTTGAGGCAGCCAATACTTTTGTCCTAGATGTCTTTATTTCATAAATGAATATTTCTCCAAGTTATAAGATCACTTTTATAGATAATAGTGAATAGACCCCATGTAAATGCTACACAGTTTCTTAAAGAAGTGGTTGATTAAAATGACAGATAAAGTCATAGAAAGTTCTTTGAAATCAGGAGACCTTCTTTGGAATATCATTAATTTGAGATCCTGGAGCTTGGCCAGTGTGTGAGTGACCTGAGTTCAGCCTTGCAGTATAGAATTTGAAAGTCAGTTATGAATTATGAGAATTACGATGGGTATTGGCATGGGAGGTAAAAGGCCAGGAAAAGGCATGATGTTTTCCATTAGTGTGCTGGTGGGCTTCAGTTGATGCAGATGGAAAGCTAGTTTCACTTTTTCATTGAATCATACATTGTTCTCAGAAACTAGTGGCTCATTCTCTAATTGACTAAGCTAGGTACCCAGAGGAAACACGGATTGCTGAAAATATTCAGTTGTCATCTTGAGACCTTGTAAACAGCCCAGGGAGTATTGGTAAGTCCAACAAGGAAAGCAACAATGGTGTTTTCAGTACCATCATGAGGCCCTTCTTGCTACATAAAAAATTTGAAGAGGGTCTTTGCTGCCACGAAAACAAGTCCTTTTAGAAAACTAATGAACTAGTATAGGCCTTAATTCTAGGATTGTCAATGCTGTCTCTAAGCATTGTGATTTCCATGGACAGTCCATGGCACAAGAGTAAACTATATGTTTTAATGAAATTTTCCACACTGTGGTGGGCCTGTTGAAGATAAATAAAACCAGACGTTAGTTACAATGGTGAAAACAGATGTTATTCGTAACTACTGAGAGGGAAAGAGCAGAGTTGCATTCCGATTTGCATAGAAGTAACGGTGCATTTTCATGAGAGAATGAGGGAGTTGAGGGGGAGCAAGCAGGCACTCAAGTAGTGTCAGGGAAGTGAAAAATTACAAAGGTTGGTCAGTGTAAATGTCATTAGTCCAGCTGTGTCTGTTAGCTGGCAATGATCACAGTTAAGATTCTATCCTCCCACAGGGACTGGGAGACAGAGACCCGATCCTTCCTTTGACATGGAATCATTATTACATTTCAAATTAATGGCTTTCAGGTCCTTGAGAAAGACACTCCTGACTTGTAGGAGAGGCGTATACATCTCAAAAGGACAGAGAGGTATGCA
>NW_022313856.1:0-1978 GCF_002776525.5 Piliocolobus tephrosceles
TCTGGACTTTGAGATCCCTGGGAGGCTGGTGAATGTGCCACGGGCCCAGTAACCTATTAAGCCTGGCTCACTCATTAAGACCGTGGTGGGTGCCTATTAGCATCTTGGCCGGCTTCAGGAGCTGAGCAGAGGGCAGAGGTCATGGGAAGAAGGGAGTGTTGATTGGGGCGCTAGGTGGAGGCTGGCTGAGCTGGCTCTCTGTGTCCTTGTTCCTTGAGGAGCGTTCCAGGGCCAAGCTGGCCGCCAGCCAGGGACAGCTGCCAACACAGCCCAGGGGGTGCCACCCCACCATCCTAGTGACTTTCATCTCCTTATCACCCCTGTGTACTGGCACCAGCAGCCCACAGTGCCTCGAGGGCCTTGGCCAAAGGGCCAGTCCAGTGCCTGGCTCAGCATCCAGCCACACGGCCCCTCTGAGAAATAGGCCCACTGTGGCCTCCAAAGCCCTGTCTGTTTCAATGGGCTGGGATCTGCCCCACCTCTGTATCTGGGAAAACAAGTTCCTGGTGGGGCAAGAAGGGAGCTCCTGGCATAGGAACCTGTAGCCTGAGAGGGGAAGGGACCTGCCCAAAGCCACTTGGCAAGACAGTGACCCATGACACCAGAAAAGATGTGCAAACCACTTCCTGCAACTGATGTCTCATTGCAGCCCCACCCCGTTGTCAGGTCCAGGAAACTGACCACACTGAGTACCAGGAATCACCCAGAAAACCTCGTGCCCTGAGTGGGCCATGGTGAGGGCCATGTTGCGGGGAATGGTGGAGGCAGTGCATGGGGGCGTGACATCCCGAACTGCAGTCATGAAGCTCACAATGAGTGAATAATGCAGGATGGGTCCAGATGCCAGCCGTGCCTGGCCCATACTCCAGAACCGCTGGAACAACATCTCAGGGCCCCCTGGGAGCCAGAAACCCAATATTATCCAGGACATTTTATATCCCCTGGTGTCCTGCACCAAGGAGACACTTGGTAAACTGGCTAAATAGAACTGATTTCAAATCCAAGCATCATAGCATTTGAGTCAATATTAGGATCACAGGCCGGGCGCGGTGGCTCAAGCCTGTAATCCCAGCACTTTGGGAGGCTGAGACGGTTGGATCACGAGGTAAGGAGATCGAGACCATCCTGGCGAACATGGTGAAACCCCGTCTCTACTAAAAAAAATACAAAAAACTATCCGGGCGTGGTGGCGGCGCCTGTAGTCCCAGCTACTCGGGAGGCTGAGGCAGGAGAATGGCGTAAACCCGGGAGGCGGAGCTTGCAGTGAGCTGAGATCCGGCCACTGCACTCCAGCCTGGGTGACAGAGCGAGACTCCGTCTCAAAAAAAAAAAAAAAATATGGATCACAGAATCTCAAATGTTTGGTCTCTGATATTCCAGCATCCCAGAAAGGTCGGCTTACATATCTTGCCCAGTGGGGAGCTCACTACCTCCAAAGACAGTGGGACTGTGTTTGGCTGGCAAGTTCTTCCCAACATTAAGCCCCAGTTTGCCTCTTTGTAGCACCTGCTGCAGGTGGGCCTGACCTCAGATCCTGCCCACTGTCTAAGGCCACAGAGCAGAGAAGCAGGGACCACCCCAGATCCTGTACCTGGCCACAGCCTCTCTGAGCCACAAAGACCACACTGAAGGGATGGAAGGAAGACTTCAGCTCAATGAAAGGGCGGGTGCCACTCAGTTGTGATGGAGGGAGGTCAGCACAGGCCAACTGTGGGCATGGACAGAGCTCCTGTGTCCCCAGAGCCTGGCCAACACCCCCAGTGCCATTTGCAGCATTTATTATTCCAGCACCCATCTTTGATGTGAGGACACAGGCTGGAGCACGGCCGAGTTCGTGAGCCCTTCAGAATTGTCAGCTTGTGCATGCCTGGGAGCACCCAGCAGCAGGGCTGGCCCGGCACTTGATGGACCAAGTCCAACTCCCAAACTCAGAGGCAGGATGGCAGAGGCATGGGCCCTAGAGTCCCTGGGTTCAAAC
>NW_022313856.1:1988-7213 GCF_002776525.5 Piliocolobus tephrosceles
GGTCACTGAGCAACAGCCCTGCTGCTGGGGTGGGGAGAAAGGGTGGCTGTGTCTGTCCAAAAGGGAGGGACAAAGGTCACACTGACCTTCCCCCAGGTGTTCCTTGGGGAAGTCCCCAATGGAGTCTAAGATGTGGGGGTCCTGGGTCCGACCCTGTGGGCTGGGGAGTTAAAGGGCCTCCAGGAGCAGGCCCTCACAGCTGGGCAGGGCTTGGGCTCCTTGAGAAGGGGAGCTGCGAAGGAGCGGGTTGGGAGCCCCAGGAGGAGCAAAGCCCCACAGCAAGCTCACGTCGAGCCCCGGCTGCCAGCCTTGCCACCAGGGCCCTCTGGGCTGGGGACAAGGCTGCATAGACCAGAGGCAGGGGCCACAGCAACTAAGTGGGAGGATTTGGTGCCTGCTTCCCACAGGGTACAGTGCTGCCTGCCACCCCCAGTACCCAGCCCTAGGCTTGTTGTACTTGGTGAAGGGCAGCTCAGTGGGGTTAGCACAGACAAACTGCTTGTGTGTTCCCTCCAGGCCTTGGGGGTCCCCAGGTGGGAGAGCATGCGGGGTTGGAGGTGGGCATAGCCAGCAGCAGGGGGCCTTAGTCCTAGGGCTGTCCCTGGCAGGGGGAACTGTATCCATTCCTCCCCAAGCACCATCAGGGTGGGCTCCCAACCAGAAGCCTGATGCCACAGTCACCTTCAGCCCTGTGTGAGGAGTTACAGTTCAGCCCAACCAGGAGACAGGCAGGGCAGGCGGGAAAGGAATTTAGAGATGTCGGGGGGATACTGAGGCCCAGAGTAAGGAAATCATGTGCTGAGCCAGGAGGTAAGGTCTGGGGGCAGTGGGCCCCTGCTAGATGAGGAGAAACTCAGCAGCAGAGGGAGGCTCCAAGGCTGAGGAGGAGGCAGGGGTCCTCCTGGGCCTACACACCCCAACCCACCAGCTCTGACTTTTCCTCACAGCCACGGCCCACAGAGGACTGTGAGCGGCATATCCATCCCCCGTGGTGCACAGATTCCAGCACATTCCCAGGCTGGCTGGATGCATAACAGTTTCTCAGGAAAGAAGGAGATGGCCAAGGAGGGTGAGGACAGGATGGTGTTGGGTCCCAGGACTGGGATGGAGGCAGTGAGGAAAAGGATCTTCCTTAGGCCCCACTGATCTCACTGCTTTAGGTGGACTTTTCACCCAAAGGCTTTGGAGAGACTGGAGATGTCGCGGTTCAGCCCAGCTCTGCTCCTGACTTGCGTGGGACCTGGCCAGGCCTTTCCCTTTTCGGGGTTTCTGCTCCCTCCCCTCTGTTAAATAGGACTTTCAGCTCTCAGCACTCCATCCTGGGGTCCAGCCCTCTCCCAGCTCTCCTTGTTTTAGGGACTGGCCCTGCCCAGCAGTTCAGAAGCCATAGAGGCGTTTCCCTGTGCCCCTACTCTGGAACAGGGGGTTCAGGCTCCCCAGAGTGAGGCAAAATGGGGTAGATGGTGGGAGGGGCCAGCGGAGAGGATTATGAGAAAATGAAAGCTTAAACCAACATGCACTTATTCTGTGAGCAATCTATTATTTAAATCAAAACTATGAGAGCCGGCCCTGGGCCAGGCAGGCTGATAAACCTGTCACATAAGCAGACATCTGAGCTCTCCCTGAAACTCCTGTTGGAGAAATGCCAAGCTCTCCGGTCCCTTGTGCCCTGCTTTCTGCCCACCACTGGCCCTAAGCCAGCCCACAAACCCTCCACCGTCACTGAGAGATTCCTACCAGGATGGTGTGCGAGGACCTGAGCTGGTGTCCCAGGCAAGCTCTGCGGGAATCCAGGCGGTGACAGATGGTTTCAGTCTCTGCCTCTTGGACAGAAGCACATGATGCAGTAGCAAAGCCAGAGCCTGAAACGGATCAAGTGGGGAAGGTTGGCCTCACTGCCATGCAGGTGTTCACAGCTTTCACGGAGCCTTCACAACCACCAGCAAGGCCGTCCAGGGCAGGGCCACCAAGTTCCAGGAAGTGGCAGCTTGTGGCTCATGCAGCCTGGTGAGGCAGAAAGCTCTGGCCAGGACAGCTCCAGCCAAGCTCTAAACAGAGGAGGAAGCAGGTAGGCTGTACTCAGGCCGGTCCTCACACAGGCCTAGTCTAGGAGGCAGACAGGCCTGGCCTTGGTCCCAGCCTGTCACTTGCTGGTGATGTGGTCCTCTCAGAGCCTGTTCCCTCATCTTGGGAACCAGGTACACCAAGCCTCCCATTACCCCACTGGAGTAAAGCTGACGTAAGTTTTGGAAAGTGTCTACCACACTGAGGGGAGGAGGGCAGGCACTGTTCGATGTCAGCAGGGCCTCCACCCAGGGCTCTCTGGGTAGCAATGGCAGGAACCCAAACCTTTGGGACTAGGCCAGAGATGAAGCCATTTTTTACTTCAACAAGCACTTCCATAGCCTCCCTTGGGCTAGGTACTGTTCTGATGGCCTTATACTCCTTTAATTCTCTTCTCATTTGAAGAAGGTAGGTGCTCTGTTTTCCAGGTGAGTCGACTGAGGCAGAAAGAGGTTAAGAAAGGGGACTTGTCGGTCGGGCACTGTGGCTCACTCCTATAATCCCAGCACTTTGGGAGGCTGAGGCGGGTGGATTACCTGAGGTCAGGAGTTCGAGACCAGGTTGGCCAACATGGCAAAACCCCGTCTCTACTAAAAATACAAAACAAAAACAAACAAACAAAAAAACCAGGCATGGTGGTGAACACCTGTAATCCCAGCTACTTGGCAGGCTGAGGCAGGAGAATTGCTTGAACCTGGGGGGCAGAGGTTGCAGTGAGCTGAGATCGCACCAGTGCACCACAGCCTGGGTAATGGAGCGAGACTCTGTCTCTAAAAAGAAAAAAAAGAACGGGGACTACTTGTCCAAGTTCAAAGAGCCAGGAACTGGAGGAGCCAGGGTATACGTCCAGGTGGCCTGGTGTCAGTCTGTGACGTTAATGCCTGCATGCTGCTCTCTCACCTGCAGCCATCTCAGGGACTGTCACTGAGGCTGCTCAGCCCCAGGATTCACCTACATGAGCAAGCCCCTTCCAAAGAGGCCATTTGAAGCAGGAGAACCATCATGGTCCTCCTGTGGGGAACAGACCTCCAGCCTCACTGTCCCTGGAGCAAAGCCAGTCAGGACCTCCCTGGACCTCACTTTCCTGATCTGCAGCTAGTTGGTGGAAGCAGCCATGATGATCTGGCCTTTGCCCTCCCACAGGATTGTAAGAGACTAGCAAGGAGTGGGTTTGGAAGTACTTCCCAGGCTGAGCAAAACCCAGCCGGCCCAGGCCCAGGAGTACAGCATCCATACCCAGCTCTTGCAGTCTGCCTTCAGCTCCCTGGGACTGAGACTCCTCACACCTCAGCCTGCCTTGCAGGGATGCTGAGAACATCAAAAGCAAATATGTAGAAAAGATACTGTACTCCACAGGCCCAATGTGACCAAGACCCGGGAACTTCTTTTCTGTCCTACAAGGGAGGATATTTGAGCCCAAATAAGGTGCTTTAGGACGTGAGCCTGCAGGAAAGGTCAGCCGCTGCAGACGGTCTTCATCTCAAGAATCTAGTCTTGGGCAACTGATCCTAGCTGCTGCTATCAACCCAGCATGGAGGTTTTTCTCTGGGACCTGGAAGGAAAGGAAAATGCACTTCTTCCACTTACAGCTAGTTGCCAATCACCCATGAAAACTAGTATTTTCTTTTCCAACTGTGCACTACATGTGGTTTTTTTGGTTTGTTGTTGTTGTTTTTGAGATGGAGTCTTGCTCTGTTGCCCAGACTGGAGTGCAGTGGCACAATCTTGGCTCACCACAACCTCTGCCTCCCAGGTTCAAGTGATTCTCCTGCCTCAGCCTCCCGAGTAGCTGGGATTACAGGCACCTGCCACCACGCCTGGCTAATTTTTATATTTTTAGTAGAGATGGGGTTATACCATATTGGCCAGGCTGATCTTGAACTCCTGATCTTGTGCTCCATCTGCCTCGGCTTGCCAAAGTGCTGGGATTACAGGCATGAGCCACCTCGCATGGCCTGTTTTTTAAAAATAGTGTTTTATTTTTTAAAACAACCCTTCATTGAGGTATAATTGAAACACGATAAAGTAGACATTCCAAGCCTTACAAGATTTAAGTGTGCAATATGATACATTTTGTGCATGTATACATCCATGAAGCCACTATCACAATCAAGATAGTAAATGTACCTGTCACCCCCAAAGTTTCCTCATTCCTCTTGGTAATCCCTCCCTCCTGCCTCTCCCTGCCCACTGCCATCCAAAAGCAACTGTTGATCTGCTTTCTGTTTCCATAGTTTTTTGGGATATATGGAATCATATAGGATATAGTTTTGTTTTTTTTTAAGTGAAATCTCACTTTGTTACCCACACTGGAGTGCAGTCTCAGCTCATTGCAACCTCCACCTCCCAGATTCAAGCAGTTTTCCTGCCTCAGCCTCCCGGGTATCTGGGGCTACAGGAGCACGCCACCACGCCCAGCTAATTTTTGTATCTTTAGTAGAGATGGGGTTTCACCATGTTGGCCAGGTTGGTCTTGAATTCCTGACCTCAAGTTATCTGCCCACCTCAGCCTCCCAAAGTGCTGGGATTACAGGTGTGAGCCACCATGCCCGGCCGGAAGTACTCTTTTCTATATGGCTTTTCATTTAGCATAATTATTTTGAGACTCACCGAGTATTCCACTGGACGGTGTGCCACAATTTATCCATTCATCTGCTGATGGACGTTTGAGTTGTTTCCAGTTTTTGGCTATTACAAATAAAGCTGCTATGAAAATTCATGCATAAGTTTTTGCATGGACATATATTTCCTTTTTTCTTGGGTAAATGCCTAGGAGTGGAATGCGGGATCATAAGGTAGATGTATTTTTAATGCTTTAAGACTGTCAAACTGTTTTCCAAACTGGTGGTGCAGTTTTACATCCCCATCAGCAGTGTTTGGGAATTCTTGTTGCTTTACATCTGCAACAGCACATAGCATGGTGAGTTTTTTAAATGTTAGCCATTCTTCTGGGTGTGTAGCTGTATCTCTGTGGCTTTAACTTGGCATTTCCCGAATGACTAATGATGTTGAACATCTTTTCATGTGTGTGTTTGCCATCTGTATCTTCTCAAGTCTGTTCACATTTCTTCCGGATGTTTTATTTTATTATTGAGTTTTGTGAATTTTTTTTTTTTTTTGAGACAGAGTTTCACTCTTGTTGCCCAGGCTGGAGTGCAATG
>NW_022313857.1:0-2032 GCF_002776525.5 Piliocolobus tephrosceles
TTTTTTCTTTTCTTTCTCATGGAAATTCAATCACAGCACATAATACTTTGGTTTCAAAAGATTTGAAGAAAAATGTTAAGAATTGGCTACCTAACTACACCCAACAAAAGCTTTTCTCTCTGAATCTTGAGCTTTTTCTCTCTAGACGAATAGATGAATTTACTCATAAGAATCACTGCATGAAAGCTTTTCTCATATTTAATCTTAATATCCTTTTGAAAAAATAATTCACTCTTTCCTATACGTTGATGGTACATCATCTTGGTTCCTGTTACCTAAAACCAAGCAAAGACAAGTTCAATGAAATTACTGACCTTGTAATCTCTATTTCTCATTTTTCAAGTATGTGATTCAGCAGAATTGTAGACTACAATCTTTGCTTCTACAATCATTGATTTTCTTGGTCAGTCACTTTGCAATGCTCCGCCAAGTGTCATAAACCAACTTCTTTATTATATTTATATAAAAATGAAAATTTAAATATAATATATACATTTAGATAAGCAACTTCTTCACAAATCCTCCATCAAATTGAAAACAAAACAAATCTGGACTTGGTAAGAAGATTTCACATGAATATATTATTGAAAGGGAGAAAGGGACTATTGTAATAGGGGAGGATGCTATTTCTCTGATCATAGATCTGCAAGCATCTCAAACCATAGGCAAAAAAATTTTTAAATTTTTTTTTTTTTTTTTTTCATTTATATAGAGAAACAAAGCTAGAAAAAGGCTGTGTGTGGAAGAGGGATAAAAGGGAATGCTTTACACTTGGGCCAATCTATTTTTTGGAAGGACTTTTAAGGAGAGTTTGCATGCTGGGTTAGGCTGAGGTGGGTGAAAGTTCAGGAACCTGGGGAACAGAACATTGTAACAAAGTTTGGATAACAAATTGTGGAAATACAGACTAACCACATGAGAAAAGCAAAGGCTATTACAGGCTTGCTATAGTGAGGAAATCAGCCACTATCATTTCAGAGAGTGCGAGGCAGGCAGAAGAGTGGGAAAGCTTTATACCTAGTGAAAAAACGAAAGCCTTCAAGTGTACCTTCATTGAAGGATGTTAGCTAAGGGAAGCTGCAGGCAGGCTCACTAGAAGTTGGGCATGCTATGGGATTGGTTAAGGGTACACATTTAACTTTCTCTGATTGGTCCTGAGTTGGAAGTACGGACAATAAGTGGGGAGCTATCAGTTTTTAATCAGGTCCTGGCCATTTTGAGCCAATTGTTACAAAAGTTATTCTATAATTTTCTTGCTTTTCACTAGAGAAAGCAATCTAGTTTCCTCAAAGTCTGATTTATGGCAGGCTGACTCCCTGGATTATTTGTTGTAGCTAAGGGTTGCTTTCCTAGCTGGGTTAATGCAGGTTTTGGAACAACATTATATTTTTATATGTGGTCTGTTTATTGTCCATTTGTACAATCATTCTGTCAAAGCCTTTTGTTCTGATGAGTCAGTGGAGACAAAGCAGTTCAACTAATCATTTATTAGGCAAAAATGGGAATTTGGAGGGTCTATGTCTAGACATGTCATAGGTAAATATGGGGGACATCTGTGAATCTTATCTGTTAGTAACTTATGGGGCAGAGTGGCTCTCTGCAGCAAATGAGTTTCCATAGCCATAAGTGTTGGAGAGATTTCTTAACCTTTGCTGTTTTCCAGGATCACAGGGCAGAGATACATTTCAACACTGTCACCTCTGATCATGATTTACACAACTGTATGTAGGTGAACATATTTGCAAGTGTTAATTGTGGACACTTCCTCTTTACCAATTTGGATGCCCTTTATTTTTTTCTCTTGTCTGATTGCTCTGGCTAGAACTTCCAGTACCCTGTTACTAAGACAAACACCTCACAAAAGTTAATCTGATTATATCTAGTATGTATATGTATATGCATATATAATGAGAAATAGCTTATATATAAATAGGAATATATCTTATATCTCATATATATGATATATATGATTTTCAGATTAAGTTCTGTGAGGTGTTTATGACCATGATAGATTTATATTATATATATGATA
>NW_022313858.1:0-1574 GCF_002776525.5 Piliocolobus tephrosceles
TTTGGGGAGTGCTGGGCCGGGTCCTACTGCAAGAGGAGAGAGAGTGTCTGGCTGTCAAGGGCACAAAGAAGCCTACAGGGCCCAGTGTTTCTAAGTGCTCTTCCATCCACACGTCCTATCCTGGCCTGAGCCCGCTTTGCTTGGGAGAGCAGAGGAGACCTTGTGCGTTTAGCGGGGAGGGCATGTCCAGAGGCCTTGGTGAGGCTGCCTACGCTGGGGAGAAACCTGGGCCCAGGTGCTCCAGGCTGCGGCTGGAGCCGGTGGAGCGCAGCCAGCCAGGCTACACAGACCAGTCGCTGCCCACCGGCCCTCCCCTTCCTGCCTACGGCCACTCCTCTGCCACCTGGCATCTCTCACCCTCCTGCCATGGACAGCAACCAGCCCGGCAGTGCCCTGCTGTGCTAACCGGGACCAGGAGGCTCGGGCCATCCTCCCTGACCACCTCACAGGGTCAGAGGACTGCGTAAAAATGGGTGCAGAAGCCAGTGCCGTGGCTATGCCTGTGGTCCCAGCTATGAGAAAGATCCACCTCCGGTGGCGTTCTCGGCCCAGGGTGATGGAGGGTGTCCAGCACCCATAGGGGGCGTCAGCCTTGGAGTTCCCGGCGGCCACCGCCAGGCACAGTGCGACCCAGCAGGAGAAGGAGGACTTGGGACACTTACATGCAGTCCCTGTGACCTCTCTTCACCGCCAGGGATGGCTGCCAGTAAAGGGACCAACTCCCTGAATGACTCCCGGTCCACACCGGCACGGCCCAAGCTCCAGAGGGGTGGGGACCTTTTCCAGAGGTGTGGAGTCCGGGGCGCCCTGCCAGGACCTCCTCGGTGGCACCAGCGGCTCCAGGGCTCGAGCAGTGGTAGATCCAGAAAACAGACCACGAAAGGAGTCGCAGAAACATAAATGTGACACTTTTAATTCCATTTAATTCCACCACTCTGAAGAATGCAGGTCTTTCTAAATCATAAAACAAAGCCTAGAAACCATCAAGTAAATAACCTGACCACATAAAGTTCAAACAGAATTTATCTTTGCATACTGCATGACTGAGTGGAATGACAACAAATGGGTGTAGGGGCACATTTGTGCAAATATATTCGTGATGAGAACATCGTTCTCAGGCCAGCGTGGTGGCTCCCGCCTGTAACCCTAGTGCTTTAGGAGGAGGCAGAAGGATTGCTTGAGGCCAGGAGTTTTAGACCAGCCTAGGCAACATACTGAGACCCCATCTCCATAAAAACACACACGAAAAACAACAAAATCGATTTTGCATTACTTACTATAATCACAAAAAAACGAAGAAACCAGAGGCATTGAGAGGGGCCTAGTTAAATAAGTCCCAGTACACCCAAACAATGAAATACCATGAATTTGTGGGTTTTAAAAAATAAGGTAAATGTTGAGGATGAACTCGTCCATGAAATACACTTCACCTCGCTCATACAAACAGTAACTGAAAATGGGTCACTCACATGTTAAACATAAAACTATAAAACTTCAGGGGAGAAATTCTAAGAGAAAAAATGGAGCCCTAGAACTAGGTAGAGATTTGAGACTTGACACCAAAAGCATGACCC
>NW_022313860.1:0-345 GCF_002776525.5 Piliocolobus tephrosceles
GGCTTTGCCACATTCATCACAATTATAGGGTTTCTCTCCAGTATGAGTCCTCTTATGTCTAATAAGGCATGAGACCCACATAAAGGCTTTGCCACATTCTTCACATTTGTAGGGTTTCTCTCCAGTATGAATTTTCTTATGTCCACTAAGGTATGAGTCCTCTTTAAAGGCTTTGCCACATTCTTTACAAATGTAAGGTTTCTCTCCAGTATGAATTCTCTTATGGCTACTAAAAGTTGAGAACCATTTAAAGGCGTTGCCACAATCCTCACATTTGTAGGGCTTCTCTCCAGTATGAATTCTCTTATGTTTTGTCAGGACTGAGATGCACTTAAAGGCTTTGCC
>NW_022313860.1:355-1798 GCF_002776525.5 Piliocolobus tephrosceles
AAAATTCAAAATAACCTGAATAATGCTCAAAAATCAGGGAAATGAGATTATCAACAAAAAGTTAAAATAGCAAAGAACCAAATTGTGGAGGTGAAAATTACAAGAAGAAATAATGACTGGGAAATTCTCAAATGTAACAAAAAGGGATGGAAAAAATCAAGAAGCTCAACGAACTCCAACTAGAGTACACACAAAGAAATTCATAACAAGACACATATACAAGAGCAGATTTTAAAAGTCAGACAAGCTGAGACTACTATTGAGAGCAAGAGAAAAGTGATGTGTCATTTGTAAGTGTGCTCCTATGATCATTGAATTTGTCCACGAAAACCTTGCAGACCAGAAGGGAATTGTGACATATGGTCAAACTGCTGAAAAAAAAAAAGCTTTCAAGCAATGCTAAGATAACTTTCAAAACTGTCCTACAAAATGAAAAGTATAATAACCTTCCTAGAAAATCAAATGCTGCAAAGTATATCAGCACTATACCTGCCTCATAAGAACTAATGAAAGGAATCACTTTCATTAAAAAAAAAAGATGCTAGAAAACAACACATAATTACATAAAAACATATAATTATCTAGAAAATATGTGCACATCCACAAAAATAAAATTCTGTAGCATTAGCATAATGATGTTGTAAACAGTTTTAATTATTCTCTAAAATTGTAAAGATTAAAAGCATAAAAATCATCATAAATATCTGTCAGTATGTATTTAACATAAGACAAAATTGATATCTGTAACAAAGCTGAGGACAAATATAATAAGGAAAAATTTTTGTATGCAACTCAAGTTACGTTTTTACCAGATTAAAATATTCTGTTGTATCTTTGAGTTTTATATAATCACCAAGGTATCCACAGAGAAAATGCCTATATAAATACACAAAAGAAAATAATAAAGCAGTGAAAGCATATCAACATGAATATCAAAAAGACACAAAGGAAAACAGAAAGAGAGAACACAAAGCTAAAGAAACCAAAACAATAAAATGGCAATAGTAAGTACTTCCTTTTCATAAATTTGTTTAAATAGTAATTAAATAAAGTTCCAAATCAAAAGGCATACACCAAATGAAAAGATTTATGAAAATTATTTAGAGGTCTGGCATGATGACTCACACCTATAATCCCAGCACTTTGGGAAGCCAAGACAGGTGGATCACGAGGTCAAGAGATTGATCCCATCCTGGCCAACATGGTGAAACCCCATCTCTATGAAAAATACAAAAATTAGCTGCGTGTGGTGGTGTGTGTCTGTAGTCCCAGCTACTAGGGAGGCTGAGGCAGAAGAATTGCTTGAATCTGGAAGGCAGAACTTGCAGTGGGCCAAGATCATGCCACTGCACTCCAGCCTGGTGACAGAGTGAGACTCCATCTCAAAATAATAATGATAATAATAATAATAATAATAATAATAATAATAATAATAATAATTTA
>NW_022313861.1:0-689 GCF_002776525.5 Piliocolobus tephrosceles
CCAGCATACCCAAGCTGTTTCTGCACCTGGAAAAGAAGACACCTGTGCACAGCAGATCGTCTTCACCTATTCCTCTGACTCCTAGCAAGGAAGTGCAGTGTTCGCTGGCTTTGAAAGGAGAAAAACTAATGAAATTAACGAGGTCCTGTCCTAGAAGCTTATGCCTGATAATTACCCACCAGGTGACCAGTCGCTTCCACCTGTTACATTTACGGGGCATAACATTTGCTGCAATTGTTTGTAAAACTTCCAGCAATTCTTGGAAAGATGTCCTTTTCTGAGAAAAATCTGAAGGCTTTATTGAAGCACTTTGATTTCTATTTGAGATTTTTTAGCAGAATACTGTGATCACTTTTTCCTAGAGTCAGCTTGTCACTTCCTGTGAGGTGCAATACACAGCAAGAATCTCCGGGCTATTTATTACAATGTTGATGGTTCTGTAAGAACAACTCCTCTGTCTAGTTTGGCGCTCTGGGTTCCAGATGAACAACTATCAAGGTAGTGGGTCTTTACCCAGAGCACAAACACAATGCCCACCGGGGGACTCTGACAGAGGTGGGCCCTGTTTGAGTTGCCCACATACTGTAGTTATTCTGTTAGGAATTGTTTCCTGGGTGCCTATAGTGCTCTGACACAACACTTGCTACTGTGCAGGCCATCTGTGATAGCAGGAAAAAGCAACTGGGTTC
>NW_022313861.1:699-3040 GCF_002776525.5 Piliocolobus tephrosceles
CTAGCTGATCCTCCCACCAACTGGAAGAACTGCTGGGCAATTTTCATATGATCCCTCTGAAAAACAAACTGAGCTGATATAGAGGAATAAGGTAAAAATATTTTTATTATACTTTACGGTTCTAACACATTTGTCAGGATTTAACATATACCCTTGTTTTAAATATTGCCCCAAACAATGCTAATTCTCATTAACATAACAACTAGACCCGAAACTGAATTAAAACCTGTGCAGGGACGGGCAGAAAAGAAGAAAAAGAATCAAATCCTTAAATTCTATCCTAAAACTTCGTTAAATGAACTCAATCATTCTACAAATATCTATTGCTCTTTTACCATATATCAGACCTTGGAACAGGAGCTATAGATATAACAAGGAGTATTTATTAAACTCATTTATTTAATAAATATTTGCTGCCTATCTACTATACAAGGCACTGCAGAATGCACTTGAGATAAAAAGATTTATTTGTATCCCATTTTGTTCCAAAAAGAACAAAGAATGCTATATTAAGATGGATAAGAGCTTAATTTTAGACAGTGTTTTGGTGTTTATAAAACTAACTTCTCCAGAGAAATAATTTTCCTCACTTTACAGATGCCAAAATTACAGATATACGGAAGTTAAAAAAAAGTCCCTGCAAATAAGAATGAAGTTGCACAATGACTTTTAAGTTTATTAAATAACTTGCTATTGAGGCCGAGGCGGGCGGATCACGAGGTCAGGAAGTTGAGACCATCCTGGCTAACACAGTGAAACCCCGTCTCTACTAAAATTACAAAAACTTAGCCGGGCGAGGTGGCGGGCGCCTGTAGTCCCAGCTACTTGGGAGGCTGAGGCAGGAGAATGGCGTGAACCCGGGAGGTGGAGCTTGCAGTGAGCCGAGATCCGGCCACTGCACTCCAGCCCGGGTGACGGAGCAAGACTCTGTCTCAAAAAAAAAAAAAAAAAAAAAAAGAAAGAAAGAATTAGGAGACACTCATTTAGTTTCCAGCAGCCAAGTATCTATATAACAAAATTTACCATATTTATAAATTTTCAACCTTAAGCAAAAATAATTCAGGGGAAGCTCCAGGAGATAAGTTTCATTTTATTTCAATTCTATGGAAAAAAAAGTAAAATGTTGATATAATAATTTTTATTACCTTCTCAACCACTGCCACTGTCTGTGACCATATCATATACATTATTTTCCCTTTCCAATTTTTTTGAGACCGAGTCTCGCTGTGTCGCCCAGGCTGGAGTACAGTAGCACGATCTCAGCTCACTGCAACCTCCACCCCCGGGGTTCTAGCAATTCTCCTACCTCAGCCTCCCAAGTAGCTGGGATTGCAGGCCTCAGCCACCATGCCTGGCTAATTTTTTTTTGTATTTGTAGTAGAGACGGGGTTTTGCCACGCTGGCTAGGCTGGTCTCGAAATCTGGGCCTCAGGTGATCCACCTGCCTCAGCCTTCCAAAGTGCTGGGATTACAGGTGTAAGCCACCACTCCTGGCCCCTTTCCAATGTTATAGTTACTTTTCTTTGCTAGTAATCCTTTTCCTAAGAAAAATAAAACAAAACTGTCCTCTGATGTCCATTTATAAGGTATTCTCTCTTTTGGAGTCTTGAGGCCTCACTTGTATCCCTTTTTTCTGACTTGGTTCAATTCTTTAATAAATACCCTCCCTAGCGAGCAGCGTTATCAATCTTTCATTTAAGAGAGCTCACACACAGACCAGCATGAAAGAAGCTGAATCTTTTAATATACTTGAGAAATATACCTGTTTAAACTTCATGGGGTCTGGAAATATTTTTCATCAGTCCTTCATTCAATAAATGGAATGTTTACTATATACTTCATGTACACAGTGTTAGAGATACAATATAGACACAGTCCCTGACTATAAGGAGTTAACGATCCAATGGGGAAGAAAGACAAGTTATAGACAATTTATGAAATAATTGCATGTATCTAGTTGTTAGTTTCATCAGAATTCTAAATTTTCATATTTCCAAATACTAAAGGAATTTTCCAAATTTCTTTACCCTTTTTGACAAAATGACTACATACAAGGGAGTTTAAAAACATCAAAAAGCCCAGAACATTCATTCTCATATCACAAGTTGCAGATAACATTCCTAAATGAATACAAATGGTCTTTTCCTGGTATTCTACAGGCAGAAGTCTGCCTAATCTTCTCTAATATGACTTCCAACTAGATTTCTGAAGTTCCACTTTTAGCAGAACTTGGTTAGTAAAAATGTAAAACATTCTCAGTTACCTGAGGACTAGTAGGTTCCAGACCCTTAATTAAGTTATAAGCTTCTTGTACATCATCTGAAATACAACAAAGTAATTA
>NW_022313862.1:0-3235 GCF_002776525.5 Piliocolobus tephrosceles
AGACAAGGCTGAGTAACTTGACAAGAATTACATTGACATGGGTGTTTGCATTTCATGGTGAAAATTTTGGAACTTTTCTTGAGAACAGATGTAAGTCAATGACACAGTAAACGACAGGAGATGTAAAATGTCACCTGTCAAGCAATATTTTAAATAACTGCTTATGAAGGGTTATTGCTCAGTTAAGTATTTCTAAATGAGTCTGAGGTCTGTTGACCTTCAATCTCTATGAAAACCCTGAGAACCTGATGATGCCATTGTTTTCGGAGAATCCTTTCAGTGTGCTGGCTGACAGTTCCATGAGGATGGCAAAAGTGAAGAAATTGTAGAGTCAGTAAAAAAGAGATAGATACACTTCTCAGGAATTTTTTAAGCTATGGAACATGATGAATTAATGGTGCATAAGTATATGCCTCACTGTGAAAGTTTTAGTTTTCACATCTTTCATTAGATGTGTGTAAGAAAAAGATACTGAACATAGTATCTACTAACTCAACAATGAAACGGAATGCCATTTGCTATTTACACTTTATTACTAAAATAAACCTAAATTTAATTAATAAATTTTGGCAACATACTTTTCTTTGTTTCTCTGATTATTTGTTCTACACAGTCCGGCTCCACCTAAAATAAGTAAAAAAAAAAAAAAAAAAAATGTTTAAATTAAACAAGAGACATTATCATGAGAATAATAAATCACTTACAAAATGTGGCCTTTAGTATTTTTAGCGACTAGACATAACATGAACTTTGCTTAAATAGAAAAATAATCACTCAAGTAAAATTTCTACTTATTTTAAGTTTAGATAATAGGGAATGTATCTGTGTAATGCTGTTTAGAGTAATCTGACAAAAATAGATAATATTGGTCTGTTGGATATACATAATTTTAGAAAGGTGGTGTTTCATTAGTACAAAGGTTAAACAATGGCAGGGCATGACAGCCCATGCCTGTAATCCCAGCACTTTGGGAGACGAAGGTGGGCAGATCACAAGGTCAAGAGATCGAGACCATCCTGGCTAACATGGTGAAACCCTATCTCTATTAAAAATACAAAAATTAGCTGGGCATGGTGGTGGGTGCCTATAGCCCCAGCTACTTGGGAGGCTGAGGCAGGAAAATCGTTTGAACCCAGGAGGCGGAGGTTGCAGTGAGCCGAGATCGTGGCCACTGCACTCCAGCCTAGTGACAGAGGGAGACTCTATCTTAAAAAAGAAAGAAAAAAAAAAGTTGAACAATGAAAGTCATATTTTGCAATGAATGCATTGCTTTGAAATTCTTAGCAAAACTCTGTCCTTTATAAAAGTTCAATCCAATTTTTTACTTCAATAAATTTTTTCTTAAAAAGAAATTTACATTCTTATAGAAAAAATTTTTATAGTAAATTTTTCTTGCTTTGTTTTTTTTTTTTTTTTTCTAGTTTGTATTCTAAATTAAAGTGGAACCTGTGTAAGTTTATTCCAAGGGTATATTGAGGGATGCTGAGGTTTAGAGTACAATGGAACCCATCACACAGGTAGTGAGCATAGGACCCAACAAGTAGTTTTTCAACCCTGGCCCACTCTATCCCTCCCTGTTCTTATTTCCCAATGTCTACTGTTCCCATGTTCACGCCAATGTGCACCTAATGTGTAGCTCCCACATATGAGTGAAAACAAGATATTTGGTTTCTGTTTCTGCCTTAGTTTCCTCAGGATAGTGGATTCCAGCTGTATCCATGTTGCTGCAAAGGACATGACTTTGTTCTTTTCATGACTGCATAGTATTCCATGGTGTATATGGAATTTTCCAATCCACCTTGGATTTTCAATCACCCAATCCTTGGGTGCACCTGGACTGACTCCATGTCTTTCTATTGTGAACAATGCTGCAATGAACATACAGGTGCATGCATCTTTTTGCTACAATGATTTATTTTCCTTCAGGTACACCCCTAGTATAGTAATGGGGTTGCTGCGTGTGGGATTACATGTGCCTGCCACCACGCCTGGCTAATTTTTGTAGTTTTAGTACAGACACGGTTTCATCATGTTGGTCAGGCTGGTCTCAAACTCCTGGCTTCAGGTGATCCGTCTGCCTCGGCCTCCCAAAATGCTAGGATTACAGGCGTGAGCCACCGCACCTGGCCAAGCACAAATCTTTTAACAGAAAAATGGAAATGAATCTTTCAGTGTTTTGTTTATTTAATTCATAAAATGCACTTATTTTGGATTCTATTAAATAATAAATATCTATGTGTGGTTAAGTGTTTGGTTGCCAGTCATTCACTTGTGATTATGGGTGGGAAGAGTTAGGATGGTGCAAAGAAACTTTAAAAGTGGTATGGTCTGGGCATGGTGGCTCACCCTGTAATCCCAGCACTTTGGGAGGCTGAGGTGGGTGGATCACAAGGTCAGGAGTTCGAGATCAGCTTGGCCAATATGGTGAAGTCCCATCTCTCTAAAAATACAAAAATTAGCTAGGTGTGGTGGTGGGCACCTGTAGTCCCAGCTACTCGGGAGGCTGAGGCAGGAGAGTCACTTGAACCCGGGAGGCAGAGGTTGCAATGAGCTGAGATCATGCCACTGCACTCTAGCCTAGGCAACAGAGCAAGATTCCGTCTCAAAAAAAAAAGTGATGTGAACCACAGACAAACTACAATCAAGTAGAGCAAGACAAAGCATCTCAAAGTATACCGTCAGTTATTAGGCAAAAACATGCAATTTCTAAAACCTAACTTAAATGCAATTTCTTTTAAAGAAATTTTAAATGTGTCAGTTTAGTCACATTTATTGAATAAACTTAGCAAAAGAGTATCTCTTGAAAATGAGAGCTCCAGTGAATTAAAAAAATGTAAAGTTCCCATTTCCTTTCTGTGTTAACACAGCTAATTATAATCTTTATTTAACATGCATAAGTCAACAGAACAACTCAGTATTTCACCAAATTATGAACAAGAATTATATTAAAGAAATGAAACCCAAAAGAGAAACGGTCATATAACTAACCTCAGTTAAGGAGTTCTCGTAGTTATTTGAAGTCTGTGGGTTTGAAGTAGGAATTCTTATGGGCGTTTTGGGAATATATTTTCTGTTGAGTCCTATACGATTAAGATTTTCAATACAAGGTAACTCTGGGTCTGGCCTTGTAGGAACAGTGCTGAGAAAATATTCCATCCGCTCTTTCTCCATAAGGAGCTTGCTGCTGCTCACTGCTATTTTCTTATTCAATCTGTAAAGACAGCAAAGACAAATG
>NW_022313863.1:0-12711 GCF_002776525.5 Piliocolobus tephrosceles
TTTTTTTTTTTTTTTGAGACAAAGTCTTGCTCTGTTGCCCAGGCTGGAGTGCAGTGGTGTGATCTCAGCTCACTGCAACATCTGCTTCCCAGGTTCAAACTATTCTCCTGCCTCGGCCTCCCTGGTAGCTGGGTTTACAGGCACCCACCAGTATGCCCAGCTAATTTTTGTATTTTTAGTAGAGACAGGGTTTCACCATGTTGGCCAGGCTAGTCTCAAACTCCTGACCTCAAGTGATCCACCCAACTCAGCCTCCCAAAGTGCTAGGATTACAGGCGTGAGCCACCAGGCCCAGCCTGAAACTATATATTCTTGTTAACTATAGTCATCCTATGTTATAGAACACTAGAATTTATTTCTATCCATCTATAATTTTGTATCCTTTAACAAATTTCTCCCTATCTCTCTCTTCCCCTACCCTTCTCACCCTCTAGGATCCTCTGTTCTACTTTCAACTTCCATGAGATCCACTCTTTTTTGCCTTCCACATAAGAGAACATGTGCTGTGTAACTTTCTGTCCCTGGCTTATTTCACATAATATCTTCCAGTCTCATCCACGTTGCTGAGAATAACAGGACTTCATCCTGTGTTATGGCTGAATAGTACTCCACTGTGTATCAAGACCACATTTTCTCTATCCATCATCTGCTGATGGACACGGAGGCTGGTTCCATATCTTGGCTATGGTGAACAGTGCTGCAGGAAACACACAGGTGCGGATGCGCCTCCGACACTGATTCCCTTTTCTTTGGGTATCTACACTGTAGTGGGACTGCTGGATCACACTGTAATTTCATTTGCAGTTTTCTGAGGAACCTCCATACTGTTTGCCATGGTGGGTGCCCTAGCTTACTCTTACTCTTTTTTTTTTTTTTCCCTTCGAGACAGAGTCTCACTGTTGCCCAGGCTGGAGTACAGTGGTACAATCTCGGCTTGCTTACTGTAGCATCCACCTCCCGGGTTCCAGTGGTTCTCATGCCTTGGCCTCCCGAGTAGCTGGGATTACGGGCGCCCGCCTCTGCACTAGGCAAATTTTTGTATTTTTTAGTAGGGATGGGGTTTCACCACGTTGGCCAGGCTGGTCTTGAACTCCTGGCCTCAAGTGACCCGCCCACCTCAGCCGCCCAACAGTGCTGGGATTACAGGTGTGATCCACCACTCCCAGCTAATTTTTTGTGTTTTTAATAGAGATGGGGTTTCACCATGTTGGCCAGGCTGGTTTCAAACTCCTGACCTCAGGTGATCTGCCCACCTCGGCCTCCCAAAGTGCTGGGATGTGAGCGTGCGCCCCGCGCCCAGCCAGCTGCTCTAGTGTACAACTCCCTGCAGTGTGTAAGAGCTCCTTTTCTCCATATCCTCACCAGCACTTGTTATTTTTTGTCTTTTTGATAATACTCATCCTAACAGGTGAGATGATACCTCACTGTGGTTTTGATTTGCATTTCTCTGATTATAAGTGATACTGAGCATTTTTTTTCACATTTTTTTTTTGGCCATTTGTATGTCTTCTTTCAAGAAATGTCTGTTCGATTGGGTTTGGTAACACAAACCTGCAAGCCCAGCACTCAGAACGCTAAGGCAGGGGGACAGCTTGAGCCTAGACCAGCCTAGGCAGCATAGTGAAACCCTAGCTCAAAAAAAAAAAAAAAAAAAAAAAAAAAAGAAAAGAAAAGAAACGTCTGTGTCTGTTCAGCTTTTTGACCTCCAAAAATTAAGAGCCCATTTTGGAATCAGACAACCTGCCTGATTCAGAGACAATCTGTGTTTGGTTCTACTCTGCTACTTCCTATGTGACTTTGGGAAGTTCCCTTAGCTACTTTGAGCTCAACTTCCTCAACATTGGCCAGGACTAAATACCATCTGCCTCTGCTGGTTGACGCTGAGGACTGAAAGGAGAACCTCCACAACACCCCTTCACAATGCCACCTGGCAGAAGCCCATCAAGGCGGGGCTGGTAGGATCATCTGAAGCCAAGTACAACTTTCCTTTCCACTGTCCCAGGCTCACTCTGCATATGATTAGCAAGGAATAGCAAATAAAGGAAACCAAAATAATTGTTTAATTTTTAATAAGAAATTTTTAAAAAGGGGGGGTGGTGGGAAAATAGGAGGGAGAGGAGGGGAAGGAAAAGCAGCCGGTCACAAGTTCTAGTCCAGGGCTCATCCCCGGCCTCCTCACTCAGGCAATCACCAGTCCCCACCTCCTGGGGAGGGGTAGTTTCTTGGCTGGCTTCACCCATATGGAAGGCACTGCCACAGGTGTTCAGAAACCAGGAGCACCTTGAATGGGCAATGTGCTTTGTGTAGGAGACCTACAATTTCCCCAAAGAAACCACGGCACAAAAGTGACCCACATAGGAGGCACCAACGGCTGTAAATACTTGGTGGCAAAAAGTGATGTCATACCTTCTGTACAGGAGACACACACCCAAATAAAACCTGCCAAAATAGCAGAGAAAAAAATACGGCAGACATCCAGTGCCATTCTGTTACAGAAATATTTATATCCCAAAGCCAGGGACCTCTCTGGAACACTGTGTTTATTTCCACGATTCATGGAAGATGTTTGAGTGCACTCACGTGTGTCTCAACAAACTTCCAGTCCCTGCTCTAAACCCTGTGGCTCCTCAGCAAGACCCAAAAACAAGTATCAGTTTTCCTTCCAAATGGGAAATTTCCTGACCTAGCGAAACCAGCATCAAGTCCACTTATTATGAGATAGCTGATTACAGGCAAAGCCCTCTAGTCCCAGACTGACTCCCCTCCTGCAGGAGCGGGAAGGATGGGCATGGCACTGGCCTGCCTGACCACATCTCCAGGCAGTTTCAAACCATGGCTGCTCAGGTGAGCCATGATCAAAATCAAAACCAAGTATCTGAAAAGTGTACATGTCAAGAACCAGACCTCGGACCAGACTCAGCAGAAATGGATGTTGCAAGGTTTGTTCCGAGACCTCCTCTCCATGCCCCCTCTCCCAGGGACCTCCCTCCTTGCACTAGGGGCCCAGGGCCAATGGACCGCTCCCTTACCTCCAGCCCGGTGCATTTTCAGGAACAGCTCCCAGACTGTACCAGACCCTGAAATGTATTCGCTGAATGCACTATTTCTTCAAATGATCGTAAATCACCTGACTATAGCAACAATTGTTTTAAAAGTGTTCTCTCTCTCTCGGGAATCGTGCCATGAGTTTCAGCAAGCAAGCAGCTTTGCTTCTCTCTACTGCAATTCTATCATTTGCAAAATGTTAACAATTACTGTGTTCACCCATAGCATTGTTGTAAAAACCCTTAAGACCCACTTCATGGAGCCTGCCTGGAGCACAGACCCTGTCACACAGTAAATGCCCACTGAAGGTGGGTTATCTGTAGCTGTTATTACCTAGCACTCCAGCGAACAAAAGGAGTCGATCAGGTCTCATCGTATCACCAGGAAAGGATGTCTATGTAGACTGCGCGGTGGGAGTAGGGGGACTCAATGTTTATCAGGTACTATTTTGTTTTTTACAAAGTGTACATATATATTTGTAGGTACACTGGAAAAGATCTGGAAGGAAATACACCCAGTGTTAATAGTGACTACCCCAAAGACACATTCATCCAAACCCACAACAGTAAACCACCCACTTTCTTTCTGTCTTCCATATCATTTGAACTATTTTCTATAAGCATCTATGGCTTTTGTAAAGTTTTTGAAAGGAATTTATTGCATTTTTTTCTGGAGAAACAAGCAGGAGCATGAAAAAGGTGGAAACAGAAGGTAAAATGGAATGGGACTCAATGGAATTGAGTCCAAGCCAGGCTCAGCAGGCACACGAACCACGGACCTCTCACTGCAACTCAACACCAGCTCTCTCTTCTCTTGGTCCAATGGCCCAAGACTTAGAGATAAAATGTTTCTTGTGATCACATCAATCACACCAAGGAGCTTGGAACCACCGTTTCAATCTCCTCTGGTTCTGTGTACCTGCCCGGGGCTGTTCGCTTTCCTCCGGTGCCTTTGGCTGGCCCGTAATCCCCTAGTGGTGGAAATGCACCCTGACCTAACTTGCTCATCCATATTCTTGTGATTCTCTGTAAACAGCCCCTCCATCCACCCGACTGCAGAGGTGAAAATCTCAAATCCTCCTCCAGTCCTTCCTCCCCGAACCTCTCATGCAGCCCTCTGCCTTCCTAGGACGCTGAGCACCCCTCACTCCCAGCGCTAGCTGGGGTGCTGTCTGAGTGGCTGCCACCCACTTGGCATGAAGTGTGACCTCTCGCCCGGTGTGGTGGCTTACGCCTGTAGTCACAGCACTTTGGGAGGCTGAGGCGGGTAGATCACTTGAGCCCAGGAGACTGGGTCCAGCCAGGACAATGTGGTGAAACTAAAATACGACAATTAGCCAGGCATGGCAATACATGCCTATCATCCCAGCTACCCTACCCAGGAGGCTGAGACAGGAAAATTGCTTGAACTTGGGAGGCAGAGGTTGCAGTGAGCCAAGGTCACACCACTGAACTCCAGCCGGGGCAACAGAGCGAAACTCTGTCACAAAAAAAAAAAAAACAAAAAACAAACAAACAAACAAACAAAAAAAAAAAACAGAAGAAGAAGAGGGAGGAGGAGGAGGAGAAGTAGCAGTGTGACCTCTCTAAGGCAAGGCAGTGTCCCACTCTGATTCACTTCCATGTGTAAAACAGGACCTGCACCCTGAAGGCACTCACTCAGAGAGGCTGCTGGGATGGGTGGATGAACAGTTAAGGTCTTCATGGTGGCTGGGGCTGACCCCATCCCCATTGCTCTTTCCACACACACCTGCACACTCATCACTCCCACGCTCACACCCACCACTGAAAGCCTGGCCGCTAATTTGATTTGCCTAACAAGGTCCCCAGATGAACAACACATGCTTCCCTACCTCTCCCCTGCTAGGGCCCCACCGTGTTCTGGGATGTACTCAGGGATCAGGAGAACAAAACCTCAAGGAGTGAAAGGACATTCCAGGGTGCAGGCCTCTGCATCCTCCTCCATGCCCTAACCCCTGCCTGACACACCCTCACCCCTGTAACTGGCCAGCTCCTACCAACCCTTAAAGTTTCACCAAGTTCAGTGGTGGCAGCCACACCCTAAAGTGACTGACCCCCCCCAATGACCTATGCCTTTACATAGTCTTCCTGACCTTGGGTATGAAAAAAACCGGTGACTGGCTTCTAAACCACAGAGCCTGGCAAAGGAAAGGTATATCACCGTCACAGTTCACCACCTTCCCACACTACAGAGAAAGGTTTCACCTGCAAGGGCTGCAGGAGGGAGCTGCTGGGCTGAGGTCACCCACCAGGATCCGGGCCCAAACAGGCGCCACACCAAGCCCCTCTGTGGCTGAGGGCCCCCGATCGCCGGGGGGTCACCCACCTCCCCGGATCCGGGCCCCCAGCCGCCGCCACGCCCCGCCCCTATTGGGAGTCATACCATACTCTTCCCCCTGAATATTAACTACATTATCCCAGGTGTGTGTCTACTCCCAGCCATATTGCCTGTCTCATCCTCCCCTCTCGGACAGAAATTTGAAGCAATGTCACTGGGTGCGTGTACACCTTTTGTGATGTTTAAAGTAATATCATCCTCTCCTCCGTGGGTATCAGAAACAAGTCTATTAATTATTAATATTAATAAATATAATAAATATTAATACTAATAATTGATATTAATGATCACACTAAACTTCGTAAAAATTGATAGCGGATTAAAATGTTAAAGATTTGGAATGGTAATTAATATTAATATCACCATTAATAATCAAATAATGATATCCGCCATGAATGTTACTTAAATCAATACAAAGTGATGCTGGTAAGAAAATAATGATTAGTATTAGGGAATAATAATATTGTTCAATGATATTAATATTAATAAATAATACTAAGCGTGCATAATCAGGTATTTAAAATAATTCTACAAAATTAACAATGGTATCCTATACTTGTACCATTAATAATTATTAAAATGGATAATTGATGTGTAATAACCATGTTATTACTCCTAATACCAAAGGCAGTTTACACGTACCTGTGGGCCCCGAGGAGCAGCCCCGCCCCGCCCACCGGCGGCTGGCGAACCCCGAACGCCGGGACCCGGGGGACCCGGGCCCCCGCGATCCGGGGCCGCCAGCCGCCGCCACGCCCCGCCTGTATTGGGGGTCATATCATACTCTTCCCCCTTAATATTAATTACATTATCCCAGGTGTGTGTCTACTGCCAGCCATATTGCCTGCCTCATCCTTCCCTCTCTGGCAGAAATTTGAAACAATGTCACTGGGTGCCTGTACACCTCTTGTCATTTTGAAAGTAATATCATCCTCTCTCCGGTGGATATCAGGAAGAAGTCTATTCGTTATTAATATTAATAAATATTAATACTAATAATCGATATTAATGATCACAATAAAATTCCTAAAAATTTGTGGTGGATTAAAATCTTAGCGATTTGGAATGGTAATTAATATGAATATCACCATTATTAATTAATTTATGAGCCGGGCGTGGTGGCTCACACCTGTAATTCCAGCCCTTTGGGAGGCCGAAACGGGTGGATCACGAGGTCAGGAGATCGAGGCCATCCTGGCTAACATGGTGAAACCCCGTTTCTACTAAAAATACAAAAAATTAGCCGGGCGTGGTGGCGGACTCCTGTAGTCCAGCTACTCAGGAGGCTGAGGCAGGAGAATGGCGTGAACCTGGGAGGTGCAGCTTGCAGTGAGCCAAGATTGCGCCACTGCACTCCAGCCTGGGGCACAGAGTGAGACTCCCTCTCAAAAAAAGAAAAAAAAAATTAAATAATGATATTCGCAATTAATGTTACAAAGTGATGCTGGTAAGAAAATAATGATTAATATTAGGTACTAATAACATTGTTCAATGACATTAATATTAATAATTAATACTAAGCGTGCATAATCAGATACTTAAAATAATTCTCCAAAATTAACAATGGTATCCTATTATTAGTACCATTGATAATTATTAAAATGGATCATTGATGTGTAATAACCATGTTATTACTCGTAATACCACAGGCAGTGTACACGTACCCGGAGCCCCCAGCCGCCGCCACGACCCGCCCCCCGGCCTGGGGCGGCCCAGGTAGCCAGGGAGTGGGTTACCCTCGCCCTCGGATCTGGGCCCCCAGCAGTCGCCCCGCCACGCCCCCGGCCTAATGGGCGTGGCGTGGCGGAGGCTGGGGGCGTGGCGTGGCGTCCCCTAGCTGCCGGGGGGGGGGGGGGCGTGGCGTGGCAGCTGCTCTGGGCCCGGATCGGGAATGGTGCCTCATCCCCTGGCGATCGGGGGCCCCAGCCCCCGGGTGGCGTCGCGTGGTGGCTGCTGGGGTTGCCATCAGCTTGGGACTACAAGCTGATGAAAATCGGGAAGTTTCATTTCCGGCTTCCACGTAAACGTTCATACTGGGCCATAAAAGCAGATAAATTAGACACGCCCTTATCCTGAATATATATATTTATATTTTCTTTTATATACAGAGAGAGAGAGAAATAAAGAGAGAAAAAGAGAGAGAGAGACAGAGTCAAGCTCTGTCACCCAGGCTGGAGAGCACTTGCAGGATCTCAACTCACTGCAACCTCTGCCTCCAGGTTCCATCCATTCTCCTACCTCAACCTCCTGAGTGGCTGGGACAATAGTTGCGCACCACCACATCCCGCTAAATTTTGTATTTTTAGTAGAGACGGAGTTTTACCTTGTTGGTCATGCTATTCTCAATCTCCTGAGCTCCTGATCCGCCCGCTGTGGCCTCCCGAAGTCCTGGAATTACAGGCTGGAGCCACCACATCTGGCCTATCCTGCATATTTAAAATTAATTGAGTTTAATAAAGCAGAGCAGAGATAGAGAAATAGCGGCCCGCCCAGCATCTCTGAAGCTATCTCATGTAAGGTTTAGTGGGGAATCCTGACCCAAGTCCAATCTCCAAGCTCTAGACATTTCACCGACAAAACAGGAAGCCAACACATTCTGGATCTTCTTTCCAAGATAAAATTGACCATTTGTATATTTTTTTCAGAGACAACGGAAGCTGAAAAATAATTGCTGTGAAAGGAGGAACTTTTCTGGAAGAACTTAAATCCAAAAGGCTATGGCATAGTAATGAGAAGTGGAGGAGAACAAAGAAGGCATGGAAAGTAAAATCAGGAGGCAAAACAAACGTTTAAGAACAGCCAAGTGTGGGGAGTTGGAAAGTCAAGCTTTGAGTAGAAACCAGAGTTACAAAATTTCAGAGCTGGAAGGAGCCTTATAAAGAAGCAGAATTGGGTCCGAGGACTAAATATTTGCCAAAAATCACACAGGCAGTTAGTGGCAGACAAGAGAGGACCTTCATTTTTATGCAACCTCTGCCTCCTGGGTTCAAGAGATTCTCCTGCCTCAGCCTCTGGAGTAGCTGGGATTACAGGCACATGCCACCATGCCTGGCTACTTTTTGTCTTTTTAGTAGAGACGGGATTTCACCATGTTGATCAGGCTGGTCTCAAACTCCTGACCTCCTGATCCTCCTGCTTCAGCCTCCCATATTGCTGGGATTACCGGCGTGAGTCACCGCGCCCCGCCCATTGTAATGGGTTCTATTTTGATTAATAAAGATGTGTTGCAGCCTAGTTATAAAAATTTCAAATTCATGGTCCAAAACCACAATTACTTTGGCACCAACCTAATAACATAAGAATTGAAAGAGATCTTTATATTAGAGAGCCCATGGATGATGAAATAATACAGAATATTACAATCTCCATAACCCACAAACTTGGTAATTTAGACCAACTGGATGAATTAAAAGACACACTCTATTAAGACTAAAGCACAGGAGAAATAGGTCATCTAAATATATATATATATATAAATAAAATGCAATCAATACCTAATAACCTTACAGAAAACTTATGTATTCCAAAAATCTCACATTCTGTCATGTTATTCTAACTGGTGGAATTCGGGGATTTCCATTTTGGTAAGAACATAGGTGAATCGCACACATTTAGTTTTAGTGCTCATTGGTCAGGAAACCTATGTCCACTATAGGATACTGCAGAGCAATGCGTTATGGAGAATTTAGGCAAGATAATATGATTTTCAGAGTTAAAGGAAGACAACCTGTTTTATGTACAGTCATTCCTCATAATATCACAGGGGATACCATATTTAAACTTTGGGGTATCCCCAGGGATGATTCTTATTTGAGCCACATGTGAATTTCAGACATGGAGGCTTCCCAACTTTGGTGGCTTTCAACAAATGTGGAAGTTAATCACAACCTATTTTGTGGAGGCATAAATTTCAATGAGCACTCACTTAACCTTTTATTTTAAATATTATTTTTGTAAACTTTGCATTTCCAATTAGGTGAACTTTTAAACCTGTTTCAGTTCTTATCCGCTTTTTTTTTTTTTTTTCCCTGAGACGGAGTCTTGCCCTGTCACCCAGGCTGGAGTGCAGTGGCATGGTCTTGACTCACTGCAACCTCCGCCTCCCAGGTTCAAGCAATTCTCCTGCCTCAGCCTCCCAAGTAGCTGGGATTACAAGTGCCTGCCACCACGCCCAGTTAATTTTTGTATTTTTAGTAGAAATGTGACTTTCCTATGTTGGTCAGGCTGGTCTTGAACCCCTGACCTTGTGATCTGCCTACCTCGGCCTCCCAAAGTGCTCAGATTACAGGCCTGAGCCACGGAGCCCAGCCTCTCCACATTTTTTAGGCAGAGGGGAGTAAGGGTTGCTTTATGTTATCAGGGACTCCCATGTACCCAACCCATTTGTGTCAATTTCTTCCTTCAGAGTTCTTCAAATCAGCATGACCATTGTTAAAGGCCTCCCGCATGGTAATAATTGTGCTACAGGGTTTGATGAACACGAAGTTTATGTTTGATTGAATTAACCTCCTTGCTGTGGCATAAGGGGTCATAAGTGTTTTCACCAATTATGAGGCGGGTTCACTGTGCAATGGCTACCAACATTTCTGAGTACAATGAGACCAAACACATTCATACATAAATTCCAGGAAGTGAATTTATTACTTACAAACAGCAAACAGAAGACAACAGAAGTCTGGGATTCAATATGAACCGCTACCGCAAGATCAGGAAAGCTACCCAGAGCAGATGGATGGCGTTTCGACTGTAAATGCTTCACTTGCACTACAACTGAGGGACCCCAGAAAGGAACCCATCCACCTTGGGTTTTCTCACACGATGTGGTTTGCTGGACACAAGCGTTAAAGGACATTCTGTTTCGAGCAGGGACTCTAACAGAGCCTGGGCTGTTCTGACCAATGTCACCTGATTATCAGGATATTGCATTCCCAGCATATCATACAGTTATCTTGAGAACTACCAGTAAGAAAGGGAGGAAAATGGCCCTGTACCCTTAAAACTGAAAGATCAGGATATTTGTTGTGACAGAGGCACAGACAGTAGCGACAGAGTGTTCTTGTGAGCCATCTACTAGTTCTCTTGACCGCAGCGTGGCACCTGACCTCTTTTCTCTTTCCTTTCAATGGAAACTCTTTCAGAATATTTTGAATATTTTGAGTTTCTATATCTAAAGAGTTGAGGCACATGATCGCTGGCAGTGTAGACTCTCTGCATGGTTACAGGAAAGAGTTCAGGAGCCCATCAACCCACATTGATGGAGACCACCTCATCCTCCAGAGAGTGCCACTCCATCTTCCTGGGGTTAGCTCCACATGCAGTGAGGCCATTATGTCTAAGGCCGGCAAGACTTGAGTCTGAAGATTCGACTTTTGGCATGCTGATAAGCAGCAGTGATAAGAAAAGCCCACACACTGGCTAAGTGTAACTTGTGTAACATTTCATACATTTTTTTCAAGCACTGCACCATAATTAATATGCATCAGGCTTTCCAAATTTGAAAAGCTTCACTTATAGAATTTCTTTCCAGTGGGAGATTTCACATGACTTTCCAAGTGAATGTTAAAACTGAAAATATTCTTGCAGTTTCTAAACTATTAGAGTTGTAATCCTGTGTACGTCCTTGTATTTACAAGGTCCAGCCAGCTACAGTGTGCATTTTCAGATGTCCTTGAGTGGGTATGAGAGAAATGAAACATTCCCACATTCCGGACATTCATAGGGTTTTTCTCAGGAATGAGCTCATGTCATCCAAAGGAACTAACACAACTGAAGGCCTTACCACAAATTTAAATTCAAAAGGCTTTTCTCCAGTCTGAGGCCTCCCAAATTTTCACAAACAGGAAAATCTGAAGGCTTCACCACATTTCCTACATTCTTAAGGTTTCTCTGCAGTGTGAGCTCTTTCATGTTTATGAGGGAATGGGAAAGAGTAAATGTTTTACCGCATTTCTTACATTCAAGGGGCTTTATTTATTTATTTTTGAGATGGAGTCTCACTCTGTCGCCAGGCTGGAGTGCAGTGGCACAATCTCGGCTCACTGCAACCTCCGCCTCCTGGGTTCAAGTGATTCTCCTGCCTCAGCCTCCTGACTAGCTGGGATTACAACCATATGCTATGTAACCTAAGGCCTAAGGCACAACCTCCCTATGCTACCTAAGGCCCCGCCCTCTCTGCAAGCTCGCTCCCCATTGGCTGGGGGGCGGGCCCTGGGCGCCCGGCTCGGCTGGGGGCGGGGCGGCGGGCGGTAGGCGGTGGGCGGGGCCCTCTACACCTGCGTGGTGTGTGGCCCGGCCTCAGCCCAGGGCCAGCTGCAGCTCCTTGATCCCAGCCGGATCCTGAGCGGGGAACACCTGCTGAAGCGGCGGCAGCGGCCCCGCCCAGGGGCTCCCTTGTTGAGGCTGCCGCGTCTTTGTCGGCTGCTCAGCTGCGCTCTAGTTGGCCCAGGCGGCGCGGCGAGGAGCTAGCGCTGGGAGGCGGCGGCCCGAGGTGAGACTGGGCGACGGGCGACGGGGTCTCCGGACCCGGCGGGGGTCTCTGCGCCGGGCGTGGCGGCTCAGAGCTGGGCTCCGCAGGGTCCGGGGTCGGGATCCCGGGTCCGTGCGCCTGAGCTTTGTCTCCGCCTCGGGTGGCACCGGGGGCTTCGCATCTGCTGCGATACCGCTCACAGTTTGCTTTTCATGCAGATAGAAAGGCCCGAGAGGACCCTTCCCCCCTCCAGCTGTAGGAAGGAGGCGGCTGTCTCCTGCCTATATTTGATGGGATTGTCTGTGGCTCCTTGGGGACAAGAATGCAGGGAGTGGGGAAAGAAAGCCGGCCTGACTGCTCACTAGTTAGCCTTCCCCCAGGGAGGAGTGGAGGGGTCATTTCGTGGTAACTTGCCATGTCTTTCTTAAGCCATCTGCTCTTAGAAATGACCAGCATGACAAGTAAAAGACCCATTAGAGACAGATGGGCTGTGTGTCCTGTGCGTTTATGGCTTTGTGGCCTCAGAGCTGCCAGGACTTCATAGCTTTGTGGGGAATGCTGGGTCAGCCAAGGGGCTGAAAATAGTGAGAGGAAGAAAATTCCCCCTCGCTGCTCTGGTCTGGGAGTGATTACTGAGGAGAGCGGCATGGAGGGCCCACTCGTGGGGTGCCTCTCGAGCACACCCTCACCACAGTGGGAATGCGGGTCTAAACCTCTCCAGGCCTCTGTGATTTTTGTCTGTCACATACTCACCTCCAGCAGGGATGTCTATGGTGATGAGATGAGGGAGCATCATAGCACATGTGGCACTTAGTAGGCTTGTGGTGAGTGGACGCTGGCAT